>NW_009929681.1:12005-47238 GCF_000696875.1 Nestor notabilis | reverse complement strand
GTGGTCTCGATCCTGATCCTCTCCTACAGTGTGCAAACAAGCAATAGAACTGTTGTTACTCCTGAGAGGTGGCATGAACTCTCCCTCCTCTAAATACAGGTTGAAATCTGGGCTATTGAAAGAGTCCAGTCAGTGATACAAAGCAGCTTTTGGTCAGTGAACTCAACTGTGGAGCCTCCACATTATGTGCTCTATGTTTAAACTTGCTGGACTGTAGAAAACAGCATATAGAAAATTATAAAGAAAAGTATAAAGAACAACTTCAGAAGACATCTTACAGTTACATACAGGGAGAGAAACAAAGGCCTGATCTTAATTCCAAAGAAACAACCCATCTGTACAACTCAAGAGACCCCCAAACATACACAGACTGTTTAAGGATTCTGCTGTATCAAAAATAATAAGAAAAGGGATGGATGTTAGAAAGAGTTGAACTGAGTTGCAACAGCACTGGGAGAAACGAAACGGATAAACAGAATGTGTCAGATCATTCATGACTCAGTTTTACACTCCACCATGAGCAGCATAAACATTTATTTTATATGTTGGTTTTGGGTGTGTACTGCAAAAAACAGCCTTTGAAACTACTGAGGATAGTTAGAATCTGGGGCTGAAGCTCAACCCAGAGGGAAGAGGGAGCATCATTCACTTCCTGTGCTCATCCCTGACCTTGTAGTCTGCATTGCTGATAGGCAATTCCAAGAGCTGCCAGTAGTGTTGGTGACTTAACTGAGCTGTACAGGGGAGAACAAATAGTGATGCACTGTTCTGCTGCTTTTTTACTCCTGACACACCCCATATGCTGAGATGGTGGGTGGCAGGAGGAAAGCTGGCACATTAGCAGCAGTGCGTTCCCTGTGCCAGGGGAATAATCTGTTGGCTAGTAAAATCTAATTTCTAATTCATTTCTACTTCCTGAGTTGCATTAAAGGGCGAGATCTTCACAGAAAATCTAGCTCTTGGAGTGTGTGATAGTGCAGTCTAAAGGATGGTATGAAGCTTGTGCCTTGAAGCTCTATTTTGAATATCGATTTTAATGTATTAAAAAAAACCCCAAGCCAAATAACAATAACAACAAAAAACAACCCCCCCCCCCCCCAAATTCCCCTCTAAACTGTCTAGAACTTGAGTGCAGTAGCAATTCTTATGGAAATATACAACTGTTGTGCCCTTGTTACATTTTTAGGTACACACATACATGGGAAAATTCACTACACCAGATAATTCAAGTAGGCAAATCAAAGCAGAAGCAAAAAAACTTATTTTCTATGTTAATAACATTGCTTGTTAAACAAAAGTTTGCATAGAATCCCAGTGTGAAATTACCAAGAAAAGATTGTTAATTTGGCATAAGCTTTAAGTTGTTTCATTCAGTATGATACAAAAATAAGTAGAATTATACGTATTTTTGTGATTTGTATTGGTAGTGAAAAGGAGGATTTACATCACAAGAAAAATAGGTGTACACCATCAGGGGGAGTTCATGTTCGTCTGACAACTGCAGGACTTGGCAAACAAATACAATAAACTTGGAGGCAAGCAGCAGAGAAAACATCCTGCAATGTTTTGCTGGAAGAAGCAAAACAGAGCAGAATCAATCATCTTTTCAATGAGAGTTTGAGGTGACTTGGAGCTTGCTCTCAGCTCTGCAAAGAACTTCTATACCTTTCTTTACTACACATAGAAGACTTTTCTTCCAGCAGGGTTGGTACAGGGCTCCTCTTTTATAACGGAGACCTCCATCTCCTGGAGCTTATTACTCTCTATAGAGTTACAGAGGCTGCTGAAAAGGGAGTGGTTCTCATCGCTTTTGGGCAGTTGTGGTCTGCTCCTTATGCATCCAACTATACTGCATGGCTTTACTAGTTACCCTAAGAAAACTGCAAAACTGAGGGGTAAAAGGCACTTGAACAACATAATTATTGATCTTTTTCCTTATTGTAATGCTGTAAGTATCCAGAGATATTTGATCTTACCATTTTTCACTGTGAAAAGCTAAATTTGTGTGTCTCTCTCTCTCTTTGGATGACATGGAGCTCCACTGGCAACAGTGAATAGTTTCTGCTCAGCTCAGCCTGGATGTGTGCAAAGATGGTTCTTTGCACCTACCTTTTACATGAGGGCTCAAATCAGAGCAGCATCATGAAGTATGTGCACTAAAATCCTTATTCCACTGAAATCAGCTTGTTTTTCACTGTTGGTTTCGTTTGGGCCAGTATTTTAACTGAAGTTAGCAGAGATAGGATGTTTTTTGCCATGGGTGCCTGGTGCTGAAATATCTTTCTTCACATCTGGATTAAGGGTACAGGTAGCACAGGAGTGCAGCAGATTTCAAGGGATGGCAAGAATGTAACCACTTTGACAAGATTAAGACAATGATTACTAGAATTTAGATTGCTAAGGAAGCCTAACACATTTAGCACCTCAATTCCTCCCATAGTTCCTCTGTGCCAGAAGCCATTGCCATTCTGACAAGAGTAGCAGAAGGGAAAATGTTACTGCACTTTAATTATTTTTTGTTTACAATCAAAGGCATTAATTTAAAAATAAAAATCCTCCAATGGTAATGAAGTGGGGCAGCTGCAGAACAAAGTGAGGATAGTGAAGTCTTGTTTTGGATAACGAGAAATCAAGAGTTTGTACTAAGAGAGTTCTGCAGATACAAAGTAGCGAGTAGTTTTGATTTATATGGAAATCATTGTTAAAAGGAGGGGAAAAAAAAGACTTTCAGCAAAGGGAGAAGCTATCTTTGAGCCTTATTCTGATGATTAGGATGCTTTTGGTACTTTCCTGGTGACTGGCATATGTAATATCCAGGCTAGAAATGAAAAACCAGATAATGGAATCATTATGGAGAGACTTCTACTTGTCTTTCTGCCCCTCAGTGGATTTGTGTGGATTTTGCTGAAATTGTCTATCCACTTATTTTGTTCATTAGCTTGTTCTGTTCTACAGTGTGAAAGCAGTAAATTATCAGACATAGTGACTGGAGCGGAAGACGAAGATAGCCTTCTTGCTCCATACGAAGTGGGAGGTGAAGCAGCAAAGAAGATGGGAAGATTGATTCAAGAAGATAACTCAAGTACTTTACAACATGGAGGACAAGAGAGATCCTTAAAGGTAAAAGAACTGACAAAATTTCACAGCAGGCACGAGTGGGAGATGAGAATCCAAGGGAAACATCATGCCATGTGAGAAGCAAGCTTTCATTGATCGTGACATACCATGATGTTTCCATGATAGCACTGTCTAGGAAAACCATTAACAGTGGTGAGAAGAGAATACAGTATCTGACAACTTTTTATTTTGTTTTAAGAGGTACACATTAAAAATACATCTAACATATGGGACAGAAAGAATCTAAATAATGTCATTAAATTTCTGGTAGGTGTGAATCTCCAGGGAAGTTTAGATATGCTATTGAAGAAAGGTGAACAAGAAAAAAAATTAGATTTTTCATTTCCAACCTTAATTCATCATTTTATTTTGTTCTGTTTAAAGTAATCTATGGAGAATTATTAAGTTACTCAAAATAAGCCCAAAATAGAAGACTGAGTTTTATAAACATTTTACATATTTGTGTTTAATTTGTTGAAAATAGTATAAAATCTGCTCACATTTGGCATCCCAAATACAAATATTAGAAACCCAATCCCCTCATGCAGTATAATTTTTAACAGTATTCCAAGAGATATCGTGCACACTTGTATTCTAGAATAAGGAACTTTATTTTAGTATGGGGAAAAAAAAAAGCGTGAATGTCTTTATACTTTGTGAACTGAACTACTGCGTGTTAGTTTCTTTGCACATCTGCATTCACTGCAGAAGAAAAACAAACAAAGTCCCACCAGCAGTATTTGATTTGGAAATATATTTATGTAGCAGACACGAAAAAATTAGGTTAGGAGACCATGGTGTGTAGAGGGTCTTTTACTTCTAAAGTATAAACCTTCTATCTCCTAGCAATGGAGGGTTAAATGCAAAGCTTTTAAGTTGAGAAAATATGCAGTTCATGTGAAAGGTTTGATAGCACTATATACCCACCAAAAGCTTAAATGTGCTTGACTGGTTTTATGGAAGACAGTAAATTAGTCTTTCCTTTACCTTTGACAGGT
Organism: Nestor notabilis; assembly: GCF_000696875.1. Lineage (NCBI taxonomy): Eukaryota > Metazoa > Chordata > Aves > Psittaciformes > Psittacidae > Nestor > Nestor notabilis. Next base: position 43,123 of record NW_009929681.1, on the reverse strand, counting down.
GAGAAGCAGTTCTTGCATGACTGGTGGCTATCACCATACATCTGCTACTGCACAGGTGAGGCTTTCAGTTTCAAAATGATGACTGGTAAGAAAAACAAGATGTCTTTCCTGGTTAAAAATTTAACTCTTCTATGATTAGTCTGGGCCAATTAGGAAACCCCTGGGGTTCAGACTATGGCTCAAGTACAAGCTTGAAAGCCAGGTCTCTTGATACTTGTTCTTGGTAGTAAATGCTGGCACATATAGTATTGATTTTCATTTAGATATCTTAATGTTTCCAGACAATCCTAGCAGATGTGGGCTGAACTCAGATCTACGAGAGTGCTGGGCTGCAATCTGCAAACATTTTTCTTGCCATTTTGTTTCATTTTTCCTAAACTTAACTGATTTGGAATCAGGAGATATAAATGAAAAATGCAGAGTTTGCCTATCAATCATGGCATGTACAAACATTGCTACTGCCCTTTTCTAACATCCTATTACCACTGGGTAGTTGGCTAGTCAAACAGGAATAAAAATTACACTGCAAACATCATAAGTTAGGCTTGATTTGTTGAGCAAGAAGCCTGACAATTCTGTAAGAGTTATATACCTCAGCCTCGCTGAAAATCAGCCTTGTTATGGCTCTGGTACGTCTATAAAGATTGTTCATTTCATATAAAACAGCTACCTGCACTGAAAGGCCTGAAAGGAAGAATGATGCTGGTTATAAATATAGAGGAAAATCTATTTGTCTGCCCCTTCGTGCTGTTAGCAAGTCACACGATGCAGCCCTTATGTTGTTCCTAGTCAGCAGGGGGAGTTTTCCATGGCCACCTTTTGCTTTCATCTTCTGGCCTGGACTGAAGCACATCATCTCTCTTTGTCATATGAGATAAAGCAATGAAGTGTGACCAGTGCCACTGCATTGCACTCTGCCCACCAGGAGCACGTTAATGATAATGAAAAACTATACTGCACCACATTTAAACTAAATGTGAGCGTAAGGCTGTCTGTCGGCAGACTGGTATAACAGTTAGTGTCATAAAAGATAAATAGAAATTATTAGAATTGGCTCAGAAGGGATTTTTTATGGAGCGGGGTTGTATTCCTTTAAAGATACATTATCAGACTGTTAAATCTAATTTCATACTACTGGGCAATTAAAATGATTAACATTATTTACTCATATAGTTCGAATCATTAAAGTTTTAAACACCCTTTACACACTATTTATGTTGAAAATAGAGAAATAACATGTTAAAATGTCTTGGGTCATTAATCATTCAAATTTGCTGTATAAGTACTTTCTCAAAACCTTAGCACCACCGTGAATATTTACAAACCTCGGAGGCATTTTTGAAAGGATGAAGAAAATCAAATTCCACCCACCTCTGATATGTCCAACAGACCTTTGGTAGTTCCTGGGCCCTTTTGTGTTTGCAAGAAAAATCAGGCAGAAAATTCTGAAAAGACTGTTTTAAAAGTTATTCTACACAGGGACCTGTACAACCCTCAGCTGCTTTCACCTGGGGGCTTGCTACCTCGGATATTTAAAAGTAACAGCATGGATGCTGTTGCTGAAGCTAATAGAAAATCCAAGTATAAAGCCTTGTGTACTGAAATGAAAACATACTCAGAGCCTGGCACTTAGTTTTCAAGTGTGTCAGATGGAATTTCATATTATCTACTGACAAACCAGTTTATTAGATAGATATAAGAAGAGATCTTCAGGCTAGTATATGCTGACATTAGTTAGAAGCTAAACACCCACTTCCCTTCTGTGTTGGCATTTGTAACAACCTCTGAAACACTGTGGGAGAAGTCATGAAAGTCTGTATACAGTATGTGACAACACAATTATAAACCATATATTTATGCTGGTCTTTTGAAAATATGAAGTCTACAGATATTTAGTGATTTGAAACACCATTGTTTTTTTAATCTGGCACCTACTGAAACTGCCTGGTCCTTTTAGAAGGAAATGCTGTTAAGTTACAGAGAGAGGTTGGATATAATCTAGACTGTGGTCCCATATTCTTGGAAGACAGATTATTGTGTTTGCTTGTCCCTGGAAGCAGTGGTAGAGCTTGTGGCTCTCAAAAACTGCTTCACACTGTAACAGGTAAGAAAGCTCAATATCTGCATGTCAGCAGTTCAGAGGGGCACACAGGGCTGCAGGAAGTGTGCTGCCTGTGCCACTGAATGTGTTGTTTCTCAGATAGGCTGTAGGCCAGATACGTTGAACGAGTGTGGTCATTACTCTTTCTGTGGCACTATTAGTAGGAGGAAGAGGTAATTATAATTTAGCCTCTCTGAAGTCACCCAGGGGCTCAGCTGATATGTCAAAAACGTAGATGATATTAAACATGGAGACACAGCTATATTTTTCCCAGTTGGCAGCATGATCCTAGCATCAATACCACATTTAGTATGCTAGGGTCTTTCCCTTTGAGAATATCAAGGAATATTCATAATCCCTTCTAGAGGCTTATTTCAGGAGCTATCCACTCTGTGAGTAGACAGTGAAGAAGTGACTTCCTAATTTAGGTGTTCTGGATTAGACCCAGTTATTTTACAGATTTACTAAGGAACACTGCCTCCTAATTTATTCACTTGAATATGATGCCACATTCAGTTAGAGACAACTGCAGTAATCCTAGGATTATTACTAAATGATATACTGACAACAAATGTGGGCCCAGTCAAGTGGCTTGTCTTCCAGTAAGATTTGATAGTATGAGAGTGTCACCTAGCTGTAGAGGATCCACCCAACTGTTCTGGAAGAGACCATTTTTTACTGCTTTGATTTGCCAGTTTCTCCCTTTGTTACATTACTCTTATTCTTTTTGTAAGACTGCCTGACATAACGAGTGGCTCACTATGCAGAATCAAACTGTGTTATTTTACAGTACTGTGTACTGTATCTGATGCAGTTCTCACTCTAGACAATAAAGGAAACTGTCAGCCTCTATCAATGAGGATGTTTCTAATGCTATTCCATCATTCATTTCAAGAGCAACATGAGCAGAGCTTTTCCCTTGAGAGACTGACAGCCGTTATCATCTCTGTGGTACTATAAGCTTTTGCTGACTTCAGGGATGAGAAATCCCAGAGGTACTCCTGAATTTCATGTCAGTGTATGGTGCTTTAAGCCAGCCCACCAAATTGGCATACAGAGGCACTATACCAGTGCAGAATAGGACTGATAATTAATGGATGAATATTAAGGTCATATAGCTTTCAAATAAATAATCTGCTTGAATTTTTTCCTACCCAAATCCAGATGGAGAGAGGCAAGGTGGAGAAATAGTCCCCTTGACTTGAACAGAGATCATTACCTGTCTTTTGCTGCTGTCTGCTATGTCTGATGTGTCTGTGTCTTATTCAGAAGCTTGGGACTTCAGCATATTTGTGATCTGTCTGATGTTGCTGTGGTAGTCATGACTGCTGTCGCCTTCTTCCAGACTTTCCTTGTGAATGTGGATGGCAGAAGGTTGGCTGAGGGAGGGAATCTAAAGTACTGAAAAGGGCTTCTTTATTCACATTAAAGTAGGGAGAACAGGAAATACTTCTATTGCATTGGGTTTATACACCACAAATTTGGCCATCATTTTAATCTATGACAGGGTTTTGGCCTTCAAGTTGACCTAGCTGTGCTTGGTCACATAGTATTAGTATCGATTCTGGTGCCCTGAGTACCTTCGCCTAAGCCTAGCTCTCCTGGGGATTGTTGGACTCATTTCCCTCCAGGGCTGCAGATGAGTTCTCCTCAAATGATCAGTCAGAAGAATATACTGAACCCAGAATACCACAAAACCTCACAGATATCAGTGAAATACAGAATACAAAAGTTAGTCCACATCTCTGCCTTTTCTATTTTGCTAATAATCAAAATTATATAACACGGGAATGAGTTTTATTGTTGGTATATCTGCAATATTATTTTTCCTTTGAGTTTTTTTAGACTTCTTATGCCTCCCATTGATTTTGATTATTTACTGTTTGACAAGGGGAACACAGGCAGCCCATGCTGTGCGAAAGATCAGAGGTGCCTTCATTCCTCAAGGCTATTGCCTTCTTTAATTCTTCAGTGTAGGCTCAGTGAACTGATTGCATTTTCTTCTATTTGACACTTTATATTTCACATTTCTTCATCAGACTATGGTAACATGGTGTTTGTTAGAGCAGGCTGCTCTGAGAATATAGCCTTTTCGTCTTGGCCATTATTAGAACCCTTTGGTGACTTGTAATGGCAACTTTCAGCTACTGTCCTGATTAATCGTCTTTCAGTTAAACTGTATGGAGTTCAGTGTCTTGTTAATACACTTTCTGTGCTTTTCTATTATTGGTCTTATATGTATTTCGTATTTAATTGTCACATGATGTTACTTGAGGGCAATTGTTCTTTGATTTTTTTTGTCTTCAACCAGGATAGTCTTACAGGCCTAAGGGGAGATTTTTTAACTGCAAATACCGTATGCCAAATCTGGTAGTACAAAGCAAGATTAAATATTTGCAAATACAAACAAATAAATGTACAATCTCTTTGGACATGTAGTTGTGTGTGTGTGCGCACTTTTGAAAAACAGCTCCTTGGACAGACATATTTTACAATGGTGGGAAAGAAGCCAAGGGATATGAGTGTTTAGAGTCTTGCTACTTTATGAATGATTCCCTTTCTATTAGAAAATAGTTAATGTAAGAATCTAAAATTAAAAAAAAAAACAACCTAGGAGCTAGTTCTGTCAAAGCTGACTTTAGGTCATGGTTCCAAATATTTTGATCAAATAGGCTTCTCTCTCCTTTCCTCTGTTATAAGATATGTTATAAAGTATATGTTTCCAGTGACTAATGTTTGTGCTGTGAGTCCCTGTAGATGAAAACTTGGGTGATGTTAGATCAAAGTCTCCAGTGATTTCATAATTTCTTTGTGAAGAAATGCTTGTTTTCGGCTGTAGTTGGCATCAGTCTAAATGAATCAGGAAAATGGGATGATCTCAGCTCTTATAAATAATAGCAGCCTTCTCCTGTTAGAAATGCCTTTCTTCTGGAAAAGCCAGTTGTCCCACATTAATGCATTTCTAATCAAAACCACTAAGCCCCATATGGTATATTTTTAACACATTTGAGAACCCTTGTTAAGACGGAGTTCTAAATGTACTGGAAACCAAAGTTCATTGTTGTTCAGCACTCAAGAGAATGTACAAAGAGTATACCCTTGTATTTCTGTATTTTTCTGCTTATTAGTTTTATAGTACTGGGTCTCATTCTCTTTCCTCCTCCCCTGTCTCTGCTTTTTGTGAAATGGCTTTCATGCTACCATATTACAAGGTTTATCCTCTCTCTCCCTCTTAAACATAATGAACATCAGAAAACGCCCGTAGGGCATAAATAAAAACCAAGAGGGGAACATCCCAGAATACTGGGGGATGGTGGGAGAAGGAAGTCCACAATAGTTCACACTAGCAAAATAATAGAGTTTAAGATAGAGCTTGCCTATAGAAATGTTACTCAAAAAGATTTTTTTCACCTTTTTGTGAGAAAATATCTGAAAAAATATTTTTACAAGATATTTGTGTTTATTGTTTAAAAAAATGTCATCTACTTCCACTGAGTCATCATTAATAGATTTGCCAAAATCTCGTATCATGGTATGTAAGTAGAAACTAAACATGAATTACTAAAATCAATGTTGCATATTACCTAAAATTCCTCAGCATGCACAATTCAGAGCTTCAGGAAAACTGAGATAAAATGATGAATTCTGTCTTGACGACCTATAGTTCAACTAGTCTTCCTAGCAGAAATAGGCCACGTACAGAGGTTGTCTAGCTGACAAACAGTTCTGTGTTACTTCATTTTACTGAACATCTTTTCCTTCAAAACTTTTACATTTATTTTTAATCAGAAGATTTTAAGGAAAAATTAATCAGTGGCCACCTCACACTGCTTTTGATAGAACTGTATCCACTTAGGTGGAGGATAGAGCTTAGCCTCTTTCTGGGTGTGCATGGCTTCTAAATGGGCTAAACCATGCAGGATATAAAAAGACATCATCAGAGGCACACTTAAAAAGAAGTACGTATTTGACGTTATTGTTCAAGACACCTGGAGTCTCTTTCAACACGTGAGGCTGCTTCCCGCAATGTCAGCAGCAAACGGTTATTCCAGTAGGATAGCAGAAGCTAGAAATTTAGTTAGAACATGTTCAGATGCAGAAGGAAAACCAAGCATGCCAACATTCTTCCTCTAGTTATCTTAAATTGCCCCTCTGACCCTGCAGTGCTTTTCACTGATGTATTGCTGTAACATTACTTGAATGACATTTTGTCGTTTGCTGAATGTTAACCTGCAAAAATGCTATATTTGCTCCTTTACTTTGAGACAGGATGACATGCACTGCAGATCTCAGTTGCTGGGGGGTAATTTTATGCTCCTTTCCTGACAGACAAGATTCCAATAGCACCATATGTCAAAAACTCCAACCAATTCCAGTCATGTAGCCACACCGTCCAGCTGTCACAGCTATAATTATTGAAACTAAAGCCCAGAGAAGTTTGTAGTTTTGGAAATGCTGTAGTCTCCTTAGATCTTTACTACTGATGTTATAGCTGATTAGGACCCTGCCAGCCTTCTGTTGGTCTCTTGAAAACTGCTGTAATTCTCATTCATCATGGAAGCTAACCAGCTGCTCCAGAGCCATCCCCTCAAATGTGTTGCTTGATGTTATACTTTGCTGTCGTCCTGACCTTGATACTCTGGATGTTCAAACAAAGGCTTCTTATGATGTAGGAGTTGGTACAAAAGGATTCAGTTTACGTTCTGTACAGAAAAATTAAAACATTTTTAGGTAGGTACCTGGTGTCACTGTGAAGACCGCTGCTAATCCTCACTCATTTCTCAGTCGTCCTGAGTGAGAGGTGGCAATCTCCTGGAATGCCCTCCTGTTGGGCTGACACTGAGCTTTTGGCAGGAACATGCCTCTTGTCTTGTAGGAGAAATAAAAGGGAAATCATAGTTTTGAACCTTTACATCCACTTTTGTCACTTTTATCCAAATTTAATGAAGTTTAACATCTTCTGATTCTCTGAAACTCTGGCTGACTAGAGTTCAGCTATTGGCTTTTTTAATGAAAATGTTATGCTGAAAGTTTTAAGATCTTCTGTGTATAAGTTTTAACCTTTTTGACAGCTTTTGTGCTCATATCCATTCTAGTGCTTGATATGTGTATTAGAAAAAGCAGCACCTTTATGGATTGCATTTTCACACTATATTCTTTTTTTGTCTGTAGCTTTCAGCCCCTCTTGTACCCATTGCAATATCTTCACTGAGAATGTTAGTTATGCTTTTCTGGCTCATTCATTCACTTAGGAGGCATTTTTTTGTTCTAAATGTAGGTAATGTTTTAAATTTCAGTAAGAATAATGTAATTCAGATGGCTTATATTTTGATCAAGTAGCAACTTGTAATCTAGTTCCTAGACTCCAATATATGGCTCTCAACCTGGATTTCCTAAACTCTTTTGAGATGTTAGGTAAGAAAATGTCAATATATTTAAAGAAGAAATGTTTTATGGATGAGGAAAGACTTGAAAGTGTGAGAAGCAGGACTGTGTTAGAATTTCTAGAGCGGAACAACTGACTAATTTGATGAAGAAAATGAAAGAGGGAAATTTGTTATTTGCTAAACATATTCTTTAGCAACTGTCTTTTAATAATGAAGAAACTATTTCAACAAAAAAATACCACCAAAAAAAAGTTGAATTTGATACTGCTGGTGAGAAAGCTCAGAATGGCTTTCAATATTTGAAGAAAATCAAGTGAGTTGTCATGCGGATCACTGGTTCACATTTACAGGCAGAAAGGGTGATGTAGATTTAATAGGCAGACCAGATTTCTTGAATACATGTAAGAAATTATTCCAAAAGGACAAAAACCTTGTCTCTCATTTATGATGAAATCATACTTTTAAGGTAACTTTTAATGGCCAGATTGAGAAATGATCAAGAGATTTGGTACAGTGGACAACAAGGTCCTCATTGTTTCTGAAATCTCTTGTATTTTCTTATTAACTAGCTCTTGGTAGAAGCCTGAAGTCAACAACATTTGGACAACTGACTGCATCTGACTTCACTTTTGTGACTCTTGGTAGTCCTCCTTGAACTGAGCTGAATCATAGGTGAAATGCAACTTTGCACTAGGAGGCTGAAGGAGAATAAAAAGGGAGTCATCAGTCAAAGAGCTCAATACAACTGGATGACCAAATGCATGGAAAAAAGTAAACAGAGGAAAAACAACTGGGGAAGCAATCAGCATAAAAGCAGCAGAGGGATGTGTAAAGAGAAACATGACACATGGATTGTATTGCAAATAAGAGAGCTGAGTGAGACATTTGTGCTGGATATGTCAGCAGTGAAAAACAATCCTGACCAAACAGTTTAGGACAGTGCGCAAAGAATAGGTGATGGAAAGAATATTTTGAAGTGCTGAACAGTGTGGGATACAAAGTAGATGAAATACTTTTTTAGAAGCTTCCCGCTAAATATAAAGGAGAGAATACACATTGGAATTCTGAGATATAGAAAAAACTCAGTAAGAAACTTGAAAGAAAAAGGTGAAAGCCCAGGTCCAGGGCTCTGGCTAGCATGCAATGACCATTGAGTAAAACACGAGTTAAGAACAAGGAGACCTATGAGAACCAGCCAGGACTGAATGAGTAGGGGGAAGTGAAAAGAATGTAAATCTGCTTCAGAAAATAATAAGAAAGAAATGCTTACAGAATGTATGAGGCGGATACAAAAGATATTTTTATAAGATATTCGTAGTAAGATGGAAATTGGTGTAGATACAATATGACTGAATCTCCTAATTCTCTCATAGTCTTGAAAATAGGTTTAGCAAGCTATTTGGTAGAAATGCCATCTTTTGGGAGCTTATTGCCACCAAAACCTTAATTAAACTAATATAAAACATTTACAGGAAGTTATAAATTGCAGTTGGAGAATAGGCCAATGGAATGGATTTCCATGAGTACAGGAGTGGGAAAAGCCAGGTTACTGTTACTGCCTGTGTAAAGTTTAGGATTGGTTTTGAATTAAAAAGTGAAGGGAGAGGTGGAAAGAATCACACTGTGTGAGAAAACAGTGCAAAAACTTAGTTTATCAGAGGATATTCATCTTATAGCTTCATTAAAGAACCATCAGAGGTTCCTTGGAGAAACTAAGACCAATAAGCAGAAATTCAGACTGAGGTTCAGCATACAGAGATAAGGAATGAAGTTTGAGACAACTTAAAAGGAACTGTTAAAAGACAGTTTGAGGAATTTCAGATAACCATTCTTTTGCTTCTTGTTTGGTAATGGTGATATTTCTTCTTACCAAACTGAGTCTCTTGCTTCAGTAAAATTATCTTCAACATAAACTTTTAAAAAATGGAATGTGTGGGAAGTAGCACCCTATAACACTAACTTTCGTACTTAATCCAGTGGGGCTAAATATTTCTTAAGCATCCTGGAGCGGCCAAATTAATTGAGAGGGCTCTAACAGCTGATGGCTGAGATACCGCTACTAATTCCTAAGAAGTTTGAAGGCAGTTGTCTGTGTTTGTATGTTCTCAGTGATGTAGAGATCCTTTCCCCTCTTGTTACGTCTAGCAAATAATTGAGAAATTTCCTAAAACCTTAGATCTAGATAAACAGTAGTGAAGTGCCCACTTTGCACCTACAGTGTGTAATCTGGGAGACTGTGGGGTTTTAATGTTTTGATTTAAATGAAAGTTGGAAACAGCTGTAAAAAGGGATCTGGTTGATTATACATAATTTTCTTATCCTTCTGGAATATCGTAGTTGGAGATCACGTAGAACGTGCTTAATTATCTTTGTTACATAGTATAGCCAGGACAAACAAGCTTAATAGAGCAGTGCTATGCACTGGAGCGGGAATGCTGCAAAAAGAGTCAAATAGGGAGCTCACTGGCTGAGTAAGTTCTACATTGAGTTGGATATGAAACCTTCACTTGCGTGCAAGCAAACAATGAAAATTATTTCTCTGATTTATTGGTTTATTGTACCTATGCTAATTGAGGCAAAGGAATTAGCCAGCTTTCCTATGAAGCAATAGAATTGTACTTGATTTAAAAAGATTTTGTTTTGTTTTGGTTTGATTTTTTTAATTGGTTTTAATACTTCAACGAAATCTGTCATATGAATTTTAAATTTTCACTTTTAGACTGTTGAGTTGGCATGTAAAGAAAACCTGGTTCTTACCAGATACTTTGAAAATTATTCAAAGGCAACAATACTTTTATAAACTTTTTATAATTTTTTTAAATAATGTAGCGATAGTCATATAATTACAGTGATGGATATATATCCATCTGTTTGTTAGGAAGAATTGTTACTGTAGTCCAATTTCATAATTACCTCAATGTTGCTATAGTTGTGGGTTTGTATTTCTTGAAATATCAGCATGTAACTGGAAAAAACTGAAACATCAACCAACCAAAAAAAAAAAAACACCAAAAAAACCAAAACCAAGAAAATAATAATTGTTCATAAGATGTTACATCTTTTTTCTTTTTTTTTTTTTAACTGACAGCCACGTACAGAAATCTGCTAGGCAGAAACATGCCAAACTTATTTTGGTATCTAAGACTATATATTTAGCTATACATATCTAATTATTTGTGTAAGATATTAGTCTTGTAAATACAGCTTATCTTTGTTATGAAAGTGGCATTAATAACGATTTCATAAATGCCAACCTATATTACGATAATTTCAAGACTTTCTGAAAATATGGTGTATTGTAGCTAAAGATGTTCACAAATGCATGTTGTGTGTGTGGATGAGGAGAGGGAGGGGGGCTGTTTTGTGCTTAGAATGCTTTCTGATGCATAAATATTAGCATTAAATAATTTTGAATACCTTGTTTCCTAAAAAGATTAGTAGCTCTTCTCTATGTGATAAATTGTGCAAGAGTTATTGTTCACACCAGTCTTCATACTGTATTATTCTGTGTAGCTTTAAATAACCAAGTCCAAATTATGCTCAGCAAGCTGTTGGGAAAGCTTGGAGGAATCTCAGACCTGAAGGGCCAGTTTGTGCCCTGACTTACATCCTGTGCAAATGCACTGAGCTCATGCTGGCTGTAAAGGATATAAGGTGGTAAAGGATTTAAGCTAAGATTTTTTTTTTAGTTAGCTTGGTTCCATTTTTTTCTTTCTTTCTGTTTACTTATGATTCTATCTTAATGTAGAGGTACATTGTGCCTATGGAATCACAGGCTTTGCACTTGTAAATACTGCACCATAATGTATCACCTTTGTATAAAATATACTTGTTACCTCATTGTGGCCTTGTATTTGTTTCATTAAATGGGGAAGTACATGCCTGTTCTGTTTTTGTGCACCTACATTGTCTCACCTCAGTGAGACTTTTATAGTTCATATTGCTCTGATTTCAGAAGATATCCCAGTTGCTATTCTGCATGTAAAATTATAGGCAATGGGGCGACAGGCTGCATAGATGTGGCTTCCCCAAAATTAGTTTGAATCACCAAAGATCCAGCCAGCTATTGCAATACAAAATATGAGTGCATCATTTTGCCTGATTTTATCTGGCATATATTATCAGGGTATCTATTTTGCCTGCCTCTCTCCTAATTGTCTAGAACTGACTTCTTACGCCAGAAACTAGAGAGATTGAAATAAGGGTTCTTTGGAAATATTAGTCATTTTGCTATACTTGGGTATTTTCATCTGATTTTGTTCCCTTATGACTTCTGCAGCAAGAAAACCTCAACTTCTGGGTATTAAGTGATTGGCAGAAAGTGACAAAAGCAAAGACATTCAGACACAGACCCAGTATTAATTCAAGCCGTGCAAATAATTTAACACATCAAGTGAAAGAGGTGAACTGAGCAGTTTCCACTGAGTTTAAGGACAAGGTGAAGAATTCCACTTTTTTAATGACTTTAGTTAAAAAAAAAATATTTTGAAGACTATCCATTTTACAGTAGTTAGACCTAAGTCTGTTTAATGAGCGTGTAAGGCCAGGTACTTTTTTACTGTCCCACCATATACTTTGTGTATGTTTACTGATCAGGTAGTCCAACTGAAATTTGTGGACTTTATGAATAGTTCCTCCTGAATTACTCTTTTGTCAGTCTGTGTTCTCTACTGCCAAATGCTGACAATCCACCCCACCATTAATACAAGGAAAATACTAATGAATTCAATGGGAAAAAAAACCCCAAACCCCAAACCACATAAGATGTAGTTGCTGTCTAGTCCACAGAGCCTCCCATTGTTATTTTCAAGTGAGGAGGATGCTTGCCCTTACTCAATTGCTAAGGTAGAAAAAAATGTTAGCTGACTGGACAGTAGCAGAGAGCAAACCAAGTTATGCTACTACTCAGTGCTCACTACATTTTTTTTTTTGTAACAGTTTAGTTTGGCAGTAATTGAATTGGAGAAGCTGGTTTAGAGTGACAAGAATCAGGAAATAAATGCAATTTTTTGGTGATTAATGACCGCGGAAATGACTGGCTTAGAAAACCTTTTGGTTTCAACTGTTCCCTTCAGTTGGGGTTGTATTGTGTAAGCCTAGTTTGCCTCTTCTGACATTTTGTGTTTTCTGGATATTCACAAATTTGAATATCAGACATTTTGGCAAAAGTATAACTGTTTGAAATGTTCACTGAACCTGCAAATGTGAAGAGTAAAATTACTGGTAGATGTCATAGACTAATGAGAAAAATTAATGTGGGTCAAACATAGCTATGGTTAACCTCTGCAACTTGCCTAAGACACATAGTCTTCTGCACATTTGATAGAGAAAAATTGTAATCTCCACTTAAAATCCAATTCAAACTATGATCTGCAAAAATGCTTCAAAAAGGACAGTAAGCTCTGTCAGTCACATTATAGAAAAGCAGTTGGTTAAAACGAGCTTTGTGCTTTCAGGTCAGGGTATCTTTTCACCAATGTAATAGAATTTCCAATGCACTTCCATAGAAAAGGAAAAGATTGTCGTCATATCCTTTATCTCCATGAAAAACATAAAGTTTGTCTCCTAGGGTTCCTCTTTAATTGGCCTTTAGAAATTTTTGCATAACCTTGCCACATCATCTACTCTAGTTGTTCTCATGACCTTTACTCCAGGCTAAGTTTTCTGACCTGCCAAGAATTAAGAGAAGATGGTACCAATGCGAACTGCCACTGAGACTTTCTTCAGGTGCAAGAAAGATTAAGCCTTGTGTAGGAAAGCCATCATAAAAGGAAGGATGGTTGAAAACTTCAATTTGTCCTGCTTCCAACTCACCATTAATAAGCCTTGGTTTTCTGTTTCCTTATAGAAAGTTTTGGAAACTTACTCCTGTGCAAGCATTATTTTTGAAAGCTTCTTTAAGGAAGCTATTAACTCTACTGGCATATGGAGAATTTATAATTTCTGGAAGTGTTATATAGGAGAGACCCTCTCATGTAAGCATATGATGCATTTAACTAGTGTTACGAAATCTGCCTCTATATCTGGCAATGATTTCAAAATTTCCTGAGGTCTCTGTTTAAACTATAACAGAACTCCCAAGCACAAACTGTCACTGAAGGGGAGGTAAAGTTATGGTGTGTTATGCTTAGGTAAAAAAATATTAACAGAATATTTTAATTGTTTAGGCAGACCAGACATGAAGCGATGATGTGTACATTTTTGAAAGTAGTCTTAGCATTTACTTTTGTACTGCATACTGATGCTCAATCACTCCTTCTCTACCTCCCGAAGGCATTGGTGATGTGTTTCTAGAATACATTTTTTCTTGTGCAGATAGATGACACTGATTCTGCTGGCCAAAATTTATAACTTGCTATTAATTGTCATTGCCAAGGAGGAAGTGTGGCTCTTATCCCCCCCACCCAAGAAGCTCCCCTTTCATAAGAAAAACAGTCTATTTCATATGATGGTTTCCACAAAGGATTGTAATCCTGGCTGAACATTTCACCTCTATCCTACTTGCACATCTTTTAAAATAGGGGGCTATGAAGTGTTTTGCTCTTTGCCCATTGGAATATGAAAAGAGTATCCTATATATAGGGGTTATGGATGATTCTTGCACAGGTAGGAGTGTAACACGAAGTGGTGAAAATAAGGAAGTTTTTTTGTAGTGCTAATACATATATATCTATGTCACATACTTCAACAATGTAATTTCTTTGTAAGATAATATGTGGTTAGAGTCTCTTTTTTCTGGAACCTAACATTTATCACATGAAATAATGTCACAAATCTCTGTGTTCTTGTTTTCCATGCTTCTATAGGTAGTTTGGTGGTCAGTAATCTGACTTTTGGGGAGCTTTGGCTGCTCACATTTGTTCTCTCCAATACTGTTTAAATCTACAAATCTATAACAAGTTCTGCGAAGACTTGAGGGTTAATGACTGGTTTTTCCCTAAAAACCTAATTAATCTCATATGAGGGCATTGTTGTTGAAGGCTGTTTACTATGCTGCCCCCTAAAGAAGCTTCTTTTTAATTTGTCTGAATTAACTAAATTCTAAAAGCAGCTAAAATCACGTGTTTTCTGTCAGGAAGCATGACCACTTGTGTAGGCCTGCTATTGAAGCTGAAGGGGTTTGAATTATTCTTGTAAAAGTTTGTATACATATATATAAGTTTATATAAATTTCCTTTCACACATGGGGCTTGTATGCCAAGCTTTAAAATAAGAAAGTGAATTTTTATGGTCCTAGTGTAATGGAAATGTTGACCTTAATTATTGTCACATAATTACTTAAATACTACAGGAAAAATTAAGTAAATAATAAAATTATAAAACTCTATTTTATTTTATTAAGTCCTATACAAAACCAGCATTATAACTTAAAAAGTGCAGCAAAGATGTTTACAGTTAATTATGTTATTTGCCACCTTCCTTTCTCCTCCTTAAAAAAAATCCACACAAAACAGTTTTAGACGAAAGTGGTTTCTATCATATTATTTTTTTCAAAGACAAACATTCGGTGCCTATACTTTTAAATATGTGTTTTATTCTTGAAAATTAAAATAAAATATTTTCATGTAATCAGTAAATGTTGTTACAAAACTTTACAGCAGCTGTATTAAATGATAAGAATAACTACTATTTTGAAATTCTGAACATCTTATAATTAGACCAGCCTTTAAGAAATATTCAGAGTTAAGGCACATTAGAATGTATTCCACAACATGGAGACAGCCCTGACAAAGAAACATTATTCTTAGATTTACAATTAATTACCCTTATGTCTATACCTTGCATTCAATTTGCATATCTTAAAAGTGCTGTAAATTTCATAGCACTCCCTTGTTATTTAAGATCATTCTGCTTTGGTGAAAGTTTCTACAGTGATAACTTTCTCTTGATTATGTAGTTGTGAGGTCAATAAATTTGGCTTTACTTTGCTTTACAATGTTATAATTTTTCTTTTCTTGTGTGTTTTTCATTATTTTGCTCCTTGTTCTTCCTGCCCTTTCATTTATAATCCCCCGAAGAACCAGTAGATAGAGAAGGCTGGCTAGAAGACGAAGTGAGTGGTCAGATTCTCAGATGTTATCTTTTTCCCAGAACGCACTGGTACTGGGTGTCTGACATGTTCTATACATCTTTCTAGTGTCAACCTCATTAAACAAATACAAACTGATGTATAGCCCTCAATAAATGAAATTTTATGCAATGAATTTTCTCTGTTCCAGCTTCTGTTCTTCCTTTTTCTCTGCTTTTCTACTTTGGGAGTAATTTTGTACGTTCTTGATTTCTAGCATAATTTTACATGGTGACTATTCTGAATTTTGTACCCTGAAATTTATCAGTCTTTTTCTGGTTTTTAAAGAAATATCCATGTTTCAAGTTCCCAACTTGACTTTTCTTACTTTCTAAACAAGGACTCATCACTGCTGGATAAGATGTGGTACACCATTTAGAATGGTGGTTCAGTTTCTTTATTTGGTCAGATACATATGTGGAGTTTCTCTAAATGTTAGACATATCTGTTGCAACAAGCTTGTTGTAAATTTTGTAGTGTTCTATGGGTAATTATGTATAAATGTGCTAGAACTGTGTTTTATGATCTAATTCAAGGTTAACACGATATCCTGTAAGCCAGAAGGACATTGAACACTTTGCCAGAATAGTAAATATTACTCTCAAGTTTTTTTTTTCCTTATTTTTTCCCCTTCAGCTCAAAAGAATTTTAGAAAGAAATATATTTTGAAACTAAAATAAACCTTCTTTAATGAGACTATATATTATTTACAGAAAATGCCGCTAAACTCAATTAGTACTGGTGTCACCACTGGGTAGAATTGAAGTTGTTGAATTTTTTTTAATGTAGTTCATTGAAGTAATTTACTGGATTGGAGGCAATATTCTATTTTTAGCCAATTTTAAAAGTATAATGCATGAGAAAAAACAGAACACACTATAGATTTTTTGTAGATGCACTGCTGTAAAAAATACACAAATACATAAAGTTTATGCCCACCTTCTTTCTTTTCTGAATGTTATTTTAAACAGGTAATTCCTTATTGCTACGCTCCTGTATTATTAATTGTTTGCTAATTACAATTATTTCAAAAGTTATTATTACAGTGTTTCTATTTTATATTTTACTGTATAATGCTGTTATTTAAATATATTTTGCTGGGTAACATCAGCCATCCAAAATATTGTCTATTTCTCAAAACCAGAGATAATAAAATAATGGAAACCAAAGTTATTGTATTAAAGTAATAGCTAGCTATACTTCACATATTAAAGAAAAAAATCAAGATACAAGATTTTAAAATAATTTCTTATCGAATGACCTAATCATTGTGAAATTTAAAGCTGAATATATGTATTTTTAGAAAAATCTGTTTTGTTTTTTTTTCTGTTGGGACAAGGGAATGTTGATGTTACGGGACAACGATTTTGAAGTTACAGGAAAGAACAGGGTGTGAGAGTTAAAATACATTCATCTCTGCTTCTGAATTTCTCTCAGGCCTTTTAATATATTAAATAGTTTTGAACATCTAAAGTAAGTACATTTAACCTGATTTTTATGAGTCTGATACAAGCAAGTGTTGGCACTGTTGTATATGGCACTGCTTTATTTGATTATAATATAACATTTCTATTAAAATGATTCTTAAAAACCTTCCCCAAATTCCAATAACACTATTTCAAGGAATATAACGTGGTAGGAGAGATTAGCTAGCCCTAGAATACCTTGGCAAAAGTGTTCAAGTAGCAAGAGTTTTTCTAGTCTTATGTCCTATATACATCTGTTAAATTACTCAGAGATCTCATTAAATAAAGCTAATGTACTTGTAAAACAGTAGGGAGAGACAGTATATCATTGTAACTGTTAGAAAGAGCCATTCTGGCAATGAGGGAGCCAAGAAGGCTAGGTGTATGCTGGTCAGTGTAGATGTTTCTAGGCCATAAATCTTGGCCCTTTCCTGCCTAGTTATTGTGTATTTCTTTAGGTGAGAGATTGATTGTAGCAATGGAAGATGAATTTGCCCATAGACCCTTTCTTTTTTTTTTTTTTTCTCTATACTCCTGATGCCTCGCCAAGGTGATAATGCTTTTTTTCCTGCAATCATTTGTTTCAGATTAAAAGCATGAAACTGCATGGAGAAACACAAGAAAGCTTGTCTCTGCAGTCAGGCAAAGACGAGGGCATGAAGATGTATAACTGTCCCAGGTGGGAAAGGAGTACATTTCACCCCCTCAGGATTTGTAACAGGTTTGTTTGAAGGAGAATGAAATAGGGTAAAATTTGAGAAAGAATTAGTGTCATTTCTTTGTTGTTTCTTTCTACCACTTTGAGGGTGGTATTTTAATTTTTTAAGTATTGCTGAATTGTGCAACAGCGCTACTAAAATATTCCTTACCTGTCTATTTACTGCAGATCATCTAAGAAGTGCACCCCTCTGTGTTTCCCATTGTAGTCATCCCCCTGCCCACCCTGCATACTGAACATGGAGGGGAATACTTTTCCTGAGTATATATAGATGCTGAATTTATAAGGATCAATATAGTCACAAATGTTGTACAACATGTCAGGATATCATAAAAAGCAGGCAGCTCTATATAAAATACTAGCTTAATCTTGGAGATTTTAAAGCCTCATTAAAATGTGGATAAAGTCCATATATGGAATGGCAGCACTCAAAAGGTTGAAGTTGTATATCTGTGGTGCAGAAATTTTAACCATTACATTTGAATGTCAGTCGACTCATTTGATCACAGATGATATTAACATGTAAAAAGTTAAGATGATGAATTGCATGGTATATATCATACACCCAGTAGGATTTGTTATTTAAGGTTTGGTGAGTGCGATGAATAACCTTGGCCCTTAATTTGTGAAATCAGAGATTCTAAAATAGAGTTGGTGATGTGAGCATCTTATAGCAATCAGCTTTTACATCACAGGATTTCCAGGCAAACTTTATAACTTCTACTAAGAAAAGACCTCACTGCTTAGTTGGGCAGAAAGATGTGGTGGTGCAGCAGCCTTTACCTGCCTGTAAGGGGTTGTGGCTCAGTGGGAACCTGTTTAGAACAGAATAGGCACTTTTAAAAAAAAAGGACATGTCTGTAACTGCTGGCAACTTTAACACTGAAAATTGCAGATATTCAGGTTCTTGCTTGTTTATGGTCATATAGCTGTTCTTGCATTGCAGACCTTTCTTTTTACTGAAAGGTATCATTTGATCCTGCTTGCACTGTTGTTTGCCAGATTTGTGATAATCTGATTGTGTGTTGTACATATCTGCTTGGCAAAGTTATCTGTTAATGACAAATATGAGGATTCAGAGTGTTTTTTCACAGAGAAACTTTGAAAGTCAAGCAAATATTTTTATCTTGACCTTTCTGCAACGCTGCCCCGTATTCACTAGTTGTCAGCACATGTTTGTCTGGAGTCATTCGTCACTGCCATCCGTCACTCCTCTGCCATTCCCATCAGTCCCATTATCTGGGATCAGGAGAGAGCTGAGGCTGTAGCCTGAAGGATCATTAAACCTCAGCTTCCAGGTATGGCAGGTAGTCCAGGTGGTCTGTTGTTATTTATAATAAAGAAACAACACAGCAGATCTGCCTGGCAGTGGCCCATGAGGCCTAGAGAAAGGACGGGCTGAGGGATGTCATCACTGAAGGACAGTTAAAAGTGGACTTTCTTTCTCCCACACTGTAAGCAGAGAGGATTTATTGAACATCTGTTCAGTACATGGCTGGGAAGATTGATTAATTTAATTGCTCACACTTTGCTTAAGTAACATTTGAATGCTTAATGTCAGGTTTGAAGGATATTAAAACATTTACTCACACACCTTTTTAAAGAGGCAGACTTTCTCACTGCTTTTTGTGTGTTTCAAGGAAGTTGAAACACATCCTGAAATCTAGTTTGCCCAGAGGTCTGGGAAAACTGGAGCAAGTGGGAAAAGCTGGTTCCTCTCATAAAAGCAACTAGTTATTTTTTGCCTTTTGCTCATTGTGATAAATCATTAATGTAATGAGGTTGGATCATCCTCACTGAATAGTGGTAATTTTCCTTCTGGTACCCAGGATAGAGACAGTTCAGCATCTTTCTGCACCCTTTAACATAATATCATGGTCATATTGAAGGAATAGATGAGTTAAGAGTGTAATAATTTATTGCATGTTCTATTCAAAAAGGGTATTTGAGAGGAAATTCCTGAGATCCTCATGAAGAACCCCACTTGTACTAAGGGAGAAACATTAAGCAAAGCAACATTTAGTGTTGTTTATTTCTAAATGTTTTATATACATCCGATAATTTCTCAGCTGCATAACTCTGAAACGTTTATTGCCAGTCTGACCAAATATGGTAAAATCTAACCGACAGTATTAATGAACCCTTAGAGTATCTGGCACAAAAAACTAATCCTTTACCAAATATACCACAGTTAGTCTTATTTTCAGAGGAGCGAATGTTGATGTTGTTGCCAGTACATCTGGTAGTAATGTCTGTGACTACTAGCAAATGCTTATTGTTTAAAGATAAAGGTGAAGCTCCTTGTTTTGCTGCAGTGTAGAACTGGCTTCGCATTTGTCACCATCAGACATTAAACTGAGAAAAAGCAGACGCACAGTTAGTGGTTCATGTGAAAAGTCTGATTCTGTATGATTTTTTCCACCCTAATTTTTTAGGATGTGATTTTTTTCCCCCAATCCTCTATGCTCTAGTAAAGATGTTCTTTGATCTCTCTGTACAACAGTTAATTTTAAGTCAGATATTCTATTAGATACAAGATCTTTAACTATTTGTCTTACTTTTTGTGTCATTTGCTTTGGAACCGTTAGTTCAATAAATAGTAAATGATACTGACTTACATAGTCATGTATTTTTATTGTCAAAGATACTGTATATAATATTCTCATAACAATGCTTAGCTCTGAGAGGGTAGGGATTTAACACAGGTACATGATTAATTTACTACCTTCAAACATAAAAAGGAAAGCTTGGAGAGAAAAGCCTCATATGAAGCTGCATAAAACAGAGCAATAGTATCATGTAGTGGTACTTAATAATGGCACTGGCATTTTGTTAGCATCTCTACAAGAAAAAATTGTTCTTAGAGAAGCATAATCTACAGTCAAATCTGATTGAAGTCAAAAGAAACATTGGCTGATTTCTTTGAAAGATGCCCGTCTGTCCCTGAATTTGACTGTACACAATACATCCTGCAACAACGAGTCAGATTGTCAAGGCCAGAACCAGGTGCCTATGTTACTTGTATCCTTCTACATCAGTCATACTGTAGGGAGCAGACAATTAATTCTGGAGCAAAATTGAAAGTCAGAGGCAGAGTGTGAAAGAACAGAATGACAATAATAAAGTGCCCCTGCCTCACATTAATCTCCCTCACTTCAGGGCTGTCAGAGGCGGCCTGGCGGTGACTAATGCCAAGCTTTGCATACAGTGGTCACAGACATGAGCAGCATGCTCCCTTTACAGCATCCGCGATTCGCTTTGTTGAGTTTTTGACTCCTGCAGAATCATTGAAAAAACATAGCCGCTGGTCATAGGTAGCAGGACGAAGTTCCTTCATCATACACCTATTGATCGATGGGCAGTATTCCCGGGCTTGGCTTTAAAAAAGAAAAAAGAAAAAGAGGAATCCTGACAAATGCAGTGAGATTAAACTAACTTTTTGAATGGATAAGCTCAGCAGATAAGGGTTAATAAGTCTAGCTTTGCGGAAGTGCATATCATGTGCAAGTTTGAACATCAGAACAAAATGATCTTGCACCTTTATAGGCATACTAATCCATTAACATTGCAAAAGACTGATGCACATTTGGGAATTGTGTTCCATTGATTTTATTGTCATCTTTTTGCACAAATAGTAAATAGGCTAACATTTAAGGAACAGTGTAATTATTCCCAAAAAGCAAGACATCAATGTAAAGTTTATCGTTGTAGACCAGACATTTTGACAGGAATACTGTAATATCCCAGAAGTGTCACTGGGTTACTGAAAAGGTTAAAAATTGGTGCATTGTGTTGGAGAAGAAAGGCAGTAACAACAAGCAGCATTCAAAAAATCACAGGCACTTCTGTAGGAAAGTGAAAACGTGTCATGTAACAACATACATCTTCTGTGAGTGAGTTGCTGCACCCAGGAAGAAAGTGGAACACACCTAATGAAAATGCTTCCTCCACCACCAGCCTTTCAGCACTTGCTCTCATTATTTAGATTGCAAAAATAACTTTCTTCTCAGGTTCCTCCTTTTATTGTATGTCAACCCCACGCATTCTGATGTGTTCTGGAGTTTGGTAGGGCTATATCTGAATATTTTATTTATCTTCTCTGGTAATTGTGGGAGAAAATTCCCACATGAGACTTTACTTGCTAGGCTGTGCTGTTCTTTCCTTACTAGCCATGTGTATGTATACTACATTAGGAGGACAATAGTATTCTTTATAGAGTGTTGACAATGAGAAGACTACTTGCAGCCTTGCATTATAGTTGACCAGAGAGAAACATTCATTAGAATCTAAATGAGAAGAAGGAAGGGATGTATGGCAATTTGTTGTATATGACCAAGAATGATGTGTTTTATGTTTAAGTATATTGTTGCTTAGCATTCTAGAGGACTAGGAAGGAATCACAGAGGTCCTCATGTATACTGAATATAGTACGGTATTGGATCCAGAATTGAAATGTATTTACAGTGACATTTTGAGCCTTGTATGCTGCCAAGAACCATATGTTTTTTTTTCTTTTTCTATGCAAATTAATTTCCATTAACAACTCCCAAATCCCAGTTTTGACTTAAATAATTTTCATAGCATTTCTGATAGTTTTCTCAAGTCACTCAACTGGGTATGTACTTGTCTTTCCTTCAAGAAGATAATAAGAAGTATAAAGAAATCTCCATCATTGAGCCATCACTATGGTTTGAATCTGGGAACCTAAGCACTGATCTTTATTACTTGTTTGAGCTAAAGGCAGAAGTCTGCTGTCTGGCAGCAGTTGACTTTTATCCTTCACTTGGATTAGCCATTTCATGTGTTGCAAAACATATTTTGCAAGCATTGTAGAAAAGTGTAAGATGAAATATGCATATGGTGTGTGCCAGACATTTCTAAGGGTATTGATATGAATATATTTAACAATATGTCAGTCACTCACCTTGGGGCTCCATTTTAAATGTCATTCTAAATTCTAGGTTATTTAAACCGAAAACAGTTCATGGTAACAGTGGCATTTAGGGAGGCTGGCAAAAGGATATAGAAAGAAGCCACCTTGGCTTGTGCATTAGCTGCTAGGTCACTCCCTAGAGGTTCTTATTCAAGTTCCTTCTGGCAGAAAGAAGAAAGGCTTCAGTTTTACACACATAATGCCACCACTTACTTACCCAGTAAGTTTAGTTCTAACTTCTTCAATCTTTTCCTGGATAGTCTTGTTCTCTGGTTCCATAACCAAGACTGACTGCTTACCCAGCAGAGCTGCCACTAGTAAATGGTGAGTATGGCATTCCCTATTTTATAGCCAATGCCTCTGGAGTTTTTCAAGTTAGCTGGAAAGCAGTTTTTTAGAGCGACGTAAAATACGTACATTGCATGGTAGTTTTACCAGTTCTGGGAAGTGTCACAGTTAGGGAGCTGTCAATCAATACAGCATTGTTCAGAAGTTTTGAATAAATAATTGGTGTTTGAATTCTGCATCCTCAGCTGACCTAGATGTCGTAGATCTAATTATGTCAATGCTGCATACTTCTAAATGCTTCTTATTCTTTGTTGCCTATTTTGTTTTAATAGACTGAAAAAAATGTGATTTCCCTGTCTTCTTCTTCTTTATGTTTCATAGGGATATAAGATGTCTGGCTTCCTTGCTCTTCTAGCATAAAGAAAAGACTGTAACTAGAAATTCTGGGGTTTGTTTTACAGAAACCATGAACAACTTACACGTAAATAAAAAACCAGTACTTCAGTTATTCAAGAAAACCAGCACTGTTATACAGAAGAAAACTAATGAATCTTGCTTTCTGCTGACCTCAAATCACTCTCAGCCTAGGAGGGTCTGAGGGCAGAAAACTGTTCCCCAACTTCCCACTGAAGGTACATCAAATTGCTGTATATGCAGCTATTTTGGCTAGAGATGTACTGCTGATACCATAGCCATAAAACCTGGAAAGAATTCAGGGCACACAGACTGGTTTCCCTTCAGCCAAGATAGAACCTCTGAATTCTGTCCTTCAGATTGGAAGATTAAGAGGTGTTTAGCTGTCCAGATTGCTTTCCCACTTCTATGCACAAAATTGGGCCTTACTATATTTATACATCATTTTGAAACAGAGAGAAATTAATGTGGTTTCTAAAATATTGTCCATTAAGAGAATTTCTATAAAATTTGGGGGATTAACATATTTGCAAAAAAGCATAGTTTTGCAATACAGCATGTTAGTACTCATTTAAAAAATCAGGAAAAGTTGTATTCCTTCAGTGAGTATTCTTACTTTACCATATATTACCATGCCATGTCTAGCTCATACAGGCAGTATTTTGGTATGATGCATGATAAGGCAGGAGCCCTTTTCCATAATGGGATTTGTTCCCCATATTTGTGACACAGATGATGCCATGATGCCAGTTGCTTAAATTATCCTGTTCAATGTTAAGTTATATTTCTGTATTTTATTTTTTTTTCTTACAGGATAATATAGTGAACCTCTAAACAAGTAACTAGCTTTTGAAGGAAAGGCAAAGCTTTGCCTTAGATGTGATTAATATGTTATTGTTGCTTAGGGTACAAATAAGGGGAATGTCATCTGATGTCATTGGAAACAAGTAGTCTTACTCTTAATTCTGTTTCAACCACTTGTTAGCATTTTTCCCCTTGAGCCCTTTGGTGTGGTTTGCACACAGCAGTGATCACCAGTATATGTTTGTATTGGACTTTTGTCTCATTAGAAAGTAATGCAGAATACAGGAAAAAAAATGGATTTACTAAATGTTCATTAAATAAGATGTAAGATCTTAGGATAATTCAGGTGGGAAGGGACCTCAGGAGGTTAGCTAAGCCAATCTCCAGCTCAAGCTGTTACTTCAGTATTTATGACTGCCCTTATTTAAGCACTCCTGGAACTCACCTGAAATGCTGAATCTGGTTCTGACTCTGCATTCGTGGAAGCTATGGAGGCTTACCAACGAGAGCAGGGTTCAACTTAATGGTAAGCATTTCTTAAATGTCTGTCTTCAGTCTGTCTTTGAAAGTTGCATTCAATATATTCCTCTGTACCTGTAGAAGACTTTCTTCCGGGTATGGATACAGCAATGACAGACTTACCTTTTCACTGAGCTTTAAAAGCTTTAATTATATCTATCAATATTTTATACTGCACTTGGCACATTCCCTCACAAGGAGGAAGTATGCAAACTTTACATAGAAGTGGGCAGAAAATTCTGGCTACGTTTGTTTGCTATAGCAAAAGCCAATTCACTGAAAGGCAAGCCTCATACTTATTTTGTTGAAACTTGAATGGGAAAATGTGTCTAGTGCCCAATATGGAATTTTGGATCAAAATGGCAAAGGAAGATGCAGAAGCATCTGCAGTTTGAGGCCCAGAGCATTTGTATGGGTATTGCCTATTTGGATTTCTCATCTTGTTTTCTTGCTCTCTCCCATGATGTCTTTCTCAGCCACACAAATTTATCTTTTTTCCAGACAAAATATTTTTGAAATTTCAAATGTTTCTGGCATGGAAAAAACATTTCATATCCATCTCTACCATATCTATATACGAAACATCATTTTATGTGGATTGAGACATTGCATCCAGAGAAGCAGCATATAGCCATGCTTATTTGATGATCCTGTATCATCCCTGGAATATAGCAGAGGAGACTGCTTAGAATATCATGTGTTACTGTCAAGTGAATTTCATAGTCCAGGCCCTGCACTGACACACATCCATCCATCCCCTGCAATGCATACAGCAGGAGTATTCCATCTGCTTCTAATGAGGCATAGCAGGGGAGGAAATCTTATACACAAACAGTTCCCACATCACTTACAGTTTTACTGGCGAACATCTTTGCAACAGTATTTGTTTGTGATAAAGATTCTTACCTATTTGTTTATTATACTATCTGTGGATATTGAACAGAACAGATTAGCAAGCTCTTAAACCTGGCAAGCTCTTTGACTGTAATTTTCCTGTACTTTGAGAACTAGTTCCAGACCACAAATTCTTGTAAGGTGTTGCCTATATTCTCCAAAGTATACATGATAATTTTGTATCACTTATTCTAAGGGTGATAAATTTGCATCACCTATTCTAAGGGTGATGCAATTTTAGCTAGATTTAGCTCTAAACAAAGAGCAAGCTGTTCTTTATTTAATTACAGTTATAAACAAGTTATAGTAAAATATAAATGGAGGATGAAACAAAGGAACAAAAAATATCACTTTGTATAGGCTTTCTTTTTAAATATAGGCTCCTTTGTACAATAGAGCACTGCAATGATTTGTAGAGGGGAATAGTTTACTGTGATCTGTATGAAATGGAATTCTGATAGACAGAATAAGCTGCAATCCAGTTCTAAACTATAGATTTTCAAGCAGATTGATGCAACAAATTGTTAGCAAATAGCAGTTTGCAATTTGATGCTAATTAGACATAAGGCAAATATGTGCCATGACAAATTAGCAGCAAACCATACTGAAAAGGATTAGCAAGAGCTGGCACAGAGACTGCTCGATTTTGCATACTTCCTTGTCTTAGTCTAGGAGGCCTGAGCCAGCTTTCCTTCTCTGTAAATAGGAAACCAGAGCAGAGATCACAGGCATGCTAGAATGCCTTTAATTGCATATTTGAAATGTTTTAACTCTCCCTTAATCCCATGGAGGCTTTTCTCCATACCACCAGCTTTATTATCTTGGGAGATGATCAAGTACTTTATCCATTTAATATTATAACTAAATACGTTATGAGGTAAGTAACTTACAGGGTTATTTACTTTAGCAAGTCTATTATACTTATAAGAAAATGCCCCATTCTTATTCAAAACACCTTAACTTCCTGCAAATGTGTTTTTCAGCAGATTTAATTATTCATTTCATTAATAAATTAATTTTTGCTAGAGGATTATCACATTTCTTTATTGATGCACACAATGCCCTTGTAGTAGTTAGTCTAGATCAAGCTCATCAAGATATCCAGACATGATAATGCAGTTGTGTTTTCAGAGTGAAGAAGGCAGGTCCTTTTTAACACAGTTCTTCAGAAATATGTCTGAATATGAACATAGCTGTAGGGATGACCTCATATCTAAAGCCAACTGCTCTTGCATCTTTAAAGTGTGAGATAATAAGAAAGATCAAGAATGCTGAACAAAAGCCACAGTAAAAATATGTTGTTATTGAATCTAATCAGCTTATTTTTTCTTGTGCTGTTTTGTTTGGGGTTTTTTGTTTGGTTGGTTATTTTGGTTTTGGTTGGCTGTTTGGTTATTTTGTTTTTGGTGTTTTTTGTTATTTTTTTACTTTAAGAGTTTCTGAGGTAAGCTATCACTTTGTCCAAGCTTTCCATTAACATTTGCTGATATGTACTTTGTCAGTTTGGGTAGTTAAAATGACATATTTATACCTCAAGGAATCATTGGGTTGATCAGAAATTCTTAAAGAGTTTATCTTTCCAAATCTGAGTTTCTAGGGCATAAAAAATATTTAACTTATTAGCTCATGGTTGTTGTCTATATATATATTTTACATTTCCAAGAGTCCCATGTCCACATATGGATCAAAAAACCCCACCTTAGAAATAGTTCAAAGGTGTTAAAACATGATGTGGTTAGATGTATACACACATTTCAGGTAACAAAATAAATGAAGTGGGAAAACAAAAGGATATTATGCACAAAAGATACTTCTTTCATAAGTCTCAGAGAGAATTCCTCAGACAGTTTAAACCATGATCAATAAAAAGTTTTGCCACGGTGCTGTCTTCATGTGTAAACAGTATGATAACACACTATTAAGGATTTACAAAAAGGCAATGAAAGAAGTTATGGTCTTTAAGAAAAAAAAATAAAGGGAGGGGAGGTGAAAAAAAGTAAAAGCCCAAGCTTTCCTTGCAATTTCTGAAGGCATTTATGTATTATTCACATAAAGGGCACTGTCTTGTAAAAGCTTCTGTGTGCACTGAGGCCTAGAGAAGGTCTTACTAGTATTGCCATGCTGTCTTTCCCTGAGAAAGTTTGTCTGCTCCCTTTTGCCAATATTTTTGCCAACTTGCCACATTGTATCTGAAATTCAGGCAATGATCTTTATGCTGGTGCAAAATCTTAGGAAAGTTAGTTGATTTCCCTCCTGGTACAAAGATATATTTCCTTTTGGATGTCCATGACATATACTGGTGGTGTGTTCTTGGTACGCATTTTTTTGTTTATATTGAAAGAGTGGAGCAACCTATAAATTGGGAAATGTAGACTAAAAATAGAACTAGTTGAAAGAGATATTGTTAAGAATTTTAGGATTAAATGCCATGTATAAGTGGTTGTAATTTCCTAAGGAAAATTCAACTCTAGCCATACCTTTGCGTGTGGTATTTTCCCTGACAAAAGCATCAGGAATTTTCTGTATCTCCAAAACACCCTCACTGCTCAGTTCTATGACAGCTTTTCTGACAGTGCCTAAGCAGATTTTACATATTCATGTAGATACACTGTCAACCCAGATATTGCCTCTGTGAGCTTTGCTTATCCTTGCTGCAGTGGTAGCACTGGCAAATCTTCATGTTTGAGTGCAGGCGTTAAAACACACCTGTTCTGTTTTGGTAGAATTGCTAGTTACAGATGCTCTGGCTCTTCCTGTGAACTTTGTTCTGGCCATTAGGGTGACTCCAATGCATCTGGGTCACTCAGTACCTACTGAGTGGAAAACTGATTTTGAACATGATGGGAATCTCCTCTGAGCTAGTCATGATGTCATAGGCACATTCCATTCTTAGGCCTTCACCCCCTTAGCTAGGGGTTGGCTTTTTGGGGGGCTGGGCTTGAATATTTACTCTTTCCTAGTTTCTTCCAAGTGGCTGTGGGAATACAAAGGGATTATGAATTTCTTGAATATAAATTTCTTTCTAAATAGGAAATAAATTTTCAGGGGGAGGGAAATAAATACTTCATGAAAATGAAACCTACATAAATTTCTTAAACTGATGAAAAACCACAAAAAAGCCCACCTAAACCAGGAAACACTTCCTTTGTGGTTTTGTATAGATAAATTTCATCCATCTTGGGAAAAGGTAGCATATGTTAGAGCAAATTCATTCTGATAAATCATACATATATTTTGACAAATGTGTTATCTCTATTTAGATCATGGGATTAAGATGCATCCTCCCCACTCATGGTGAACCTCATTGACACTGCTGTAGAGATGTAAATTCAAAAGGTCAGATTTTCAAAATTGCTTTTGGAGATTGTGAAAGCAAATTTTGTATATTTGAAACTACGTAAGTTGGCATTTGTATGACATATTGTGGCTGGCTGTACACTTACCTTGAGTTATTTGTACACTTATTTGTGTACTAATGTGAATGACAAATGCAAATGTGCTACAAATTTGACTTTCAAACTCCTATTTGTTTCTGTTGCTTCACTGCATTTGGGGATGAGAATGCTGATTTTTCCCTATTGTGTGCCCTGGTCAAAAGTAACTTTGAGAGTTTTACTTTCAAATCATTCAAGTTATACTTATCAATATTATTAGTATTTATAATAGACACACAATGATATAGTCTGACACTTTTCCCAGACATTGAAATATTTAAGGTTGTGTGGAGACTCTGGAATGCCCATAGCATCATGAAACATTTGTTGTCTTTATCTGCATATCTAAAATTCATCAATGAATAAAAACAGAAAAAGGAATCTTTAAAAAAAATAAAACAAAATATTACCCTGTGGTAATTTATCGTTGCTTTCTTTTATCTACTTAAGATGCTTGAATTCACTGTGTAAGCAAATTTCTCTTGACAAGTACACCTATTTATTATTACTAAGCATCCTTTTTAGGAGCGTCTGAAATGACACGTGTATTGTTTTAAATAAGATCATACAGTTAATTTTTAACCACACAAGCAATACAATAACAATAGAGTGAACAAAACATAATTAATAGTTTTATGCCATTCGTCAGGATCATTTTATTTGCTGCCAGCATATGCCAAATGCAAAAATGTTTTGACTTCAATTAAAAAATTGAAACAAAATTGAACCTGTTGCCTTTGAAAGCATAGAACATATATGCTACTAGGTATTGCATACATTTCTGAATATTTGCATGTCTACAATAATGGATGTATGTACAAACGTGAGAGTGGAGGTATATGAGAACTTTGCCACTTATTAGCAAAGGCTAATGTAACAGTTCTTCCTGCACCCTTCCTTTTATAGTGAGGCAGCATCCCTCTGTCCCCAGATATATATTTTATTCTTCCTGGAAAAGAGATTAAAAGAAATAGCACCACATGTATTTTGCACTTTATTGAGAAATTATGATACCACAGCCACTGATACCCCAGTATAATAGTTTAATGAATAAAGAGTTTAATTATTATTTCTGGCTTTTTTAAATTGTTTTTTTTAATTTGTTTTTATTTTTAGAAAATAATTGCATTGTTTCATGATACCTGTAATATTCCCATCTCACTAGACAGGACCTTATCATTGTTGGCAGATACCATGACGTCTTACTGTTACAGCAAAGGATATCTTAAACACCAGAGACATGTTTCATCCTGAATTTGTGGCTGGTCAGAGTTTGAGTTTGGCTACCAGTGCCACCTCAGCAATTTGAAACATAAAGTGTAACACAGAGGAAAAAAGTAGTGTGTGTTGTTTAAGCTCCTGTTTAGTAAAACATTTAAGTGCTTTTTTAGCATTAAACATGCCTAAACCATATTAATTTCTTATTAATTGCAGATTCATTAATTTTAATGGATTTATTAAATAGAAGACTTAAGAAATGGAGAGTCTCCCTAGGACGATAGGATTATAAGATATGTAGTGAATAACTCAACTAGTTCACCTAAGGGCTCACAGCTTCCTGCTTACTTAGGCACACACTAACGTGTATTTCTTATGTGGTGTGCTGCAGTGTACGTTAAAAATCTCAGATTATATGCAAGCAAGCTAGTGTCTTCGATGTGATACAGTGCAGATCCATGCAAAACCCCCTAATGTCCTGAAAACTGATGCTGTGCATAAGGTACACATTAGTGGGGCTGTGTCAGTGTAGTTTTCCACCAAGCTCCAACAAGAGATGCTATGGATAATATTACCAAGCTTTGTAATATTAGTAGGACTTTGGAACAGATACCACATTCAGCAACTTTGCCTACATAATTCTGAAATTGATGATTAGATAAGCAGCAGATGGTAGAGACTTTCGCAAATACATAGTATTTTCAAATTAACTTAAATACACTCTATGTGACTGTGCCATGAAACAGAATTGTAAATTGTAGATGAGCACTTGTAGATATGCAAAGACGACTGTAACCTTTCATTTTCTAGCTGTCAATTTTGCTTTTGTTCTCTGTTCCATTTCTGCAACAGAAACTCTTCATCAGTTTGTGAA
>NW_009929681.1:0-11974 GCF_000696875.1 Nestor notabilis | reverse complement strand
AGCAGGAACAGGGGAAAAGTGATTATTTGGATTTAAAACACTAACAATAAAAAATAACGATTTAAAAAGGGCATATCCAGTAGAAATAGGGAAATTGTCATAAATGATATCTCTCAGGCTTCTAAAAGTATTTATATTTACCAAGGAATGGGCAGCCATAGAAAAAAAACACCTTAATGAAATGTTTCTGGACCCTTGAAAAAATAAGTGGATGGAGAACTGGCCAGTATGGAGCATAGGTAAAAGTTAACAGGATGCTCTGCGAGACTCAGAATTAACGATGATCTATTCAGTGAATTTATTGGATTTATTTGCAATGTAGAGGTTAAAGGCATGTAAGGAATGCAAAATAAAAGGAAAAAAATATAGATGACAACAGTTTTTGCTTATCAAGTCCATAGAGGCCTCCGAGGAATTCTGGAGATCTAACCGATTTAGACTATTAGGGAGCAAAAATTCAAATATACTCAGTTTTGACAAATTTCCTGCAATGTAAATTGCATAGAATTATTTGCAGTATTCATAACCATTGATTGAATTGTAAATTAGCTATAGCTACTTGATAGAAGGAACTTCAGTGAAATTCAGATCCTACTGAAGTCTCTGGGAGTTTTGCCATTTCTTTCATTGGGTATAGAGTTTCCCCATGATCATCATTACTGCAGACAGCTCAATAGAAAAGGCTGCTCAGTTCACAGCGGTGGTCTTAGCAGCAAACAAAATGGTTGGATGAATAAAGAATGGGTTGGAAAATAATACTGCAAATATTATGATACCTATCAGTGATATCCTCTTGCCTTGAATACACTGTTGAATTAGTGCCTTTCTGCTTGAAAATATATACATCATAAACAGAAAGAATACAGGAATAGTCATAAAAAGTATTCAGAAACATAGATAAATTTACATACAAGGAAAAATGAAAATAGGAGAGCTTAGTTTAAGTGAATGAGAAGATGAGTAAGATTTTATAGAAGGTGAGTGATTTACACAAGGTAAATCTGATTCCTTGATTGGCTTTGTCCCATAGTCCATGCAAAGAGGTGTGCCAACAAACTGAGGATAAAGAAGAGGTTTTGATGTTTTCCCAAATATGACTTACAGATGAAGAAAGTCTTTGGAGTGAAAAGTATGGCAGAATTAAAAAACAAAACCAAACCAGCCATGTGTTTGTAAGGCAGTTCTCACAGATGCAATTAAATAAAATAGGAAAACATGAGCTAACAGTTATCCTATAACACATTTTCAGTGAGTCTCTCTTTGGGATATTGATGATTTTGGTTTTCTTTTCAACAGCATGGGGCTTGTTCTAATGTAGTACAGGTTAGGAAAGAAAGAGAGAGGCTGTGCAGAACCTCACAGAGCAGCATCAGGTGGCTGGGTCGTATTATTGCTCAGTAATAGAAAGCCTCTGCTCTGTAAGAGGGAGCCCCTCCTGAGATAAGGAGCTCTGTGGAAGTCTCAGAGGTCAGGGAATCTTCAGCCTATGATGGAAAGCAGGATTTACATTTTTATATTAATCTTGTGTTTGACAATAAATAAAGTCCTGAAGCAAAGACTACAGGCTATTCTAGGGGCTGGGAATTCCTTAAACTGGTAAATAATGTCAGTCTCCGATAGTTCTACTTTAGCTTTTCAAGTGAAACACACTCTGATTAGGTATTTCAAGCAGTGACTTGACTAATGCTAATGAATTGACTACATCATGTAGCAGGAGTTGGTTCATAATATCCAGATGCTGCCAATGATCAATTTTATTTTTCTTTCAACAAGAGTTTCTTTCAGGCATTATTTTTTATGATACAATACAGTTTCTTATACAAAACAGTAGAAACAGCTTAGAATAACTAGAAATGCTTAATGATTAGGGTGGTACACAGCTGAAGCATTACCAGGGAAATAGCTTACTTACTGATTTGTTGCCAAGTAGTGAGCCAATTAGCAGTGCTGGTTATTATTTACATTTCATGCTATATATCACTAGAATTGTGTCATTGATTTATCATTTATATTGTTGTATTGTCAGCATAATTTATTCAGATCATGCTGAGATACCTGGGAAATTAAGTAATAAAGAGAATGGCATGGAATATATGTCTGTATTCAGAGATATTTACTTTGCTTTTAATGAGAATACATGTTCAGGTAAAACATAGATCACTTAGCTATTAAATTATTTTTTAAGTTTATACCTTGTATTTTCTATAATTAAAAAGCCTTAGGTTTGATTCTAATTGATTTTTACTGTTAAATAAGTCACTTTTTTACAGATTAGCTTAAATAGCATACCAGCTAATTGTGCCAACTTAGTTGATTAGTGAGTTGTAGAAAGCCATGCTAGTTGATGTATTACTGAGGTATTCAGTGTTCTTTATGTATTTGATGCTACCTTAATTTTTTGGCAAATGCTAACATATCTTTTTATTGGATATTCTTCCTAATTACTTGTATTTATAAAAAGAAAAAGTAAAATTGAAAGCAAGTCTATATTTTACAAGATATAAATATTTTTGGAAGTATTCAGCTCACCCAGCTGACCAACAAAGATGCCATGTTGGCTTTTGAATGCCTTTTGTACTTTTGTTTTCCTTAGAAAGGAATAGTACTTTTCTGGGGTCTTTGTACAGCTTTGTCTTATAATTTCTTCCTTTTATTCATCCCATCTAGATCTTTTAAAATCTTTTGATTGTCTAATGGGCTTGTCTTTGTTCAGTAGGTTGGTTCTAGTTAAGAATGGTTCTTTTGAAAATGTTCTATGCAGAAAGATGGGCTGGTAGTTGCAGTGGATGTGCTTTTCCATTATGACAATATTGTTTCTTCATAAATTTGTGAAAACTAACTTTCACTTTGGGCAATAATTCAAAACAAAGTGGAAAAGGATATTATTTTCCTTAAGCTATTAAAAAACCCCTTATACTTTTTAATTACCTTTGCCTTAGTTTCAATTTTTTTTTGTTTCTTTGTTTTTAAGGTTAGCTTTAACACACATACAGAACCATATAAAACACACTTTCTACCAGTCTGTCTCGATACACAAATCTTCTAAAAGTGACCTTTGCTTAAACAGCTCTATTGAATCCAGCACTTGAATTTTAGCTGGTCTGGTGACATGCTTTTCAATTTTCATAAGGCTGCTTCTTCACAGTGATCCTCCTGGGTATGTTCAGACGTGAGAAGTGAGTAAGCCTAAGCAGCAAACACCAGCAAGCTTTGAGCAACTATCTTATTTTCTGTTTACTAGTTTTAAGTTAAGCATTTCTGCTTATAGTTGGCATGCTGAAATGTTTATATGCCTTCAGAAATCAAGAGAAAAAAAAGGTTTGTATTAAAGGAGAGAATGCTGAGAGTGGTTCTTTTAAATTAAAGAATCTCCAGTAATCCTCTGAATGAGTTTTGATACAAGTTATGTGGTTGGAGTGTATGGTTTAGTGTTTTGATAGTAGGATGAATGAAAATTGTCAAGGAAAAAATTACTATTGTGCTAGAAACCTTGCTGTAACATGGCTCAAACCTGTTTGAATTAATCTTGTACCTTTGCAGTGAAGAAGTGTCATGGAAAATGTAAATACCTGTCCTTATCTGATTGCTTGTAGTAGGAGACACATATTTTGTTTGCAGTGTTGTATAACTGAAGTACAGCACTTGCTGGTAAGTAGGTATTACAACATTCTCAGAAGTTTAAATCATAGCTGTACTATGGTTTTTGTGTTAAGCTCTAAGTTAAATGGTTTTCAGTTACATGGATTACCTAAAGGCTGAAGAATTTTGTGCATTAAGAATTAGCAGACCTCTAGTTAAATAAACTTTATCATGTTAATAAGCAAAGATACTTCATTCACTTATTTTGACAACTGTAGTTTAGTTTCAATCGGAAATTATTCATGAAATATGAGTGCACTTAAGGCATTGTATTTTATGAAAATACTGAAATCTAAACTTGAGACAGGCTTTACTGTATAAAAGATTGGGAGCCTGTGTGTGTGTTTATGTGTCTGTGTGCAGAATATGGAAATGCCTCCTTTATTTTTGCCATAAGGTATGTGAATCAGCTGGGAGCAAGTGATGCGCTACTATGCAGGTTTACTGTGTGTCTGCTATGAAGATTTCAGGAGGACAGCAGGTTTTCTGCTTTCCACATTTCTCCTGAAACCTCTGCATGTGATTACACAACTGAAACAGAATATGTGATGGGCTGTAGGAATATGTAGCATTATTCCATCTGTGACAGAAAAAAAGATCACTAAACTTGCTCTTAGCTGTGTTATTTGAGATTCACAAGATGTCTTCTCACTTGAATGATAAATGTCAAGTTCCCACAGAACTCATTCCTTATTCTCTTTAAATATAATGGAAAACATTTGTCCATGGCAGTTAGTGGGTTTTGTATTTTAATGTTATAATATTGATGAAATTAAAGTTCTTTATTTTAATGTTATTTACTACAAAAGTCAATTGCTTAATCAAAAGCTGATTCCTTCAGGCAGAAAGTACGCTTTCCCAAATTCCAGATTTTTTAGCATTTATTCTTTTGTACTTGAATAACTTGTGTTCTGTGTCCTAAACTTCACTAGTCTGTCTCAGGATTTCATTAACAATATTAGAAATATTGACATGTTTCTGGGCTTGTGTGCTTTTCTATGCCTGCTCCTATTAACGTGATTTTGTATTGCTTCCATTCTTTGCAATGAAGAGTCAAAATGCATCTTGGAGAGCTGAGTGACAGCTTTCTTTGATCAGATCTGTTATAGTTACCAGTTGATGATAAATTACTGGATTATTTTGGTACTGTGTTTCCATGCATGTATAGAAATATGTACCTATTCTCTGAGAATGCTAAAATCTCTCTGGTTTCTGGACTTTTTCAAAGTAGCTTGTGTATCACTAACATCATCTTGGACTTATTTTTAGTAATTCTAGATGGACCATATCTGACGTTCATCTAAGATGGTGTTGTGTTTCTATTAAGTATTTAATCTATTTCATAATACCCATTTGTATTATGAAATCAAATAAACAGTTGACAGAATATATCATGTCAAATTTATGCTAGTTTTATATTTGCTCTTCTCCCTGGGAAAAGTCAATTTTGTACAGAACACATCTTTTGCAATCATACACTCTGATTTCATATTCACTTGACCTGTATTAAATCTGGGGGGTTTGCCCAAAATTTCTGTATTATGTCAGGTATAGACAGTATGAAAACAAAGAAAATACTCAGAAATATTCCATTGCCTTTCAATACCTTTATTCCATTTTCATAATATTTTCTTTATCTAGTTCTTGACACGTGAATTTTAGTGTCTTTGTTCTCCTGATCTGTGTTGCATTAAGCCTACACAGTCTAACACAGTGTTACATTAAACCTATGGGTGAGGAATAGTCATTTGGAATGCAACAGTCAAACCACAAGTTTATTTTGTTCTGAAATGAGAACTACTAACGAGGTCATCGAGCAACTGTTTGAAGAAGTGTCCTTTTGTAAGCAGATTTGAATGGGAAAGGTGTCAGATAAGAAGAAACATGGAAGATATGAATAGGAGTAAAGGAAATTTAAAAGGGAAGTTTGCAGATTACAGAAGAAAGTAGGCTGGTAAGAAAGATAACATTCTTTGGGTGGAGATCATGGTTTTCCCATGATATATAGAGTTTTTCAAAATTCAAAGCAAAGCTGTGCTGACTCAATGGCTATCAATAGCAACACATCTCTTATGAACCCAAAACAGAGAGTTTTATGAAGCGCTGGTACAAAGTAGATGGATTCATGGGATTTGAGTATGCCTCATCTGCATCCTCCCTCCCTATTCTGAATATGTCTGTAGAATTCAGTAAGTTTCAAGTGAAATCATCATGTTACAAGAGGTAACATAATAAAGTCAAAGCTGAAGGAGAGTTTATCCATTCCATGACTTCTTTTCCTTTACTAGTTTGATTCAGGCCTGTATTTCTTGAGCAAGAAGGAACAGTAGCTCATGCCTCCTCTTTTTTATGCTTTCATCACTGCTGTCACATTCTTTTCCTGTGAAAGATCCTTCCCTTGCATGTATACCTGGGACAATGTGCACTGTACTAAGGCAGATCTGTGTAGCTGAGGCTGAAATCTTAAATCTTTAGGAGAGGAGAAGAAATTTCATATTCCACTCTATCATCTCTTGGGAAAAAAAATGTTGGCATTAAATGTTGTTATTAGTTGATTTTATTGCTTCCTCTTCTCTCTTTCCTATTTCCTCTTTAACAAGTATAAAACAGAAGTGAGACGGAATTTTAGGAATAAGTCAGGCATGCCTGGATCAGTTGCCAAATTCTGATTTGCATAGCTGCTGATTAATGAAAAGTTGTTCTCATTGTTATGCAGTAGCATAACAATGCTTTTCTCTCAAAAACTAATGGAGCTCCAGTGTCAAATAATTATCAACTGGATCAGTGGACATCAGTGGGAGATTGTCCCAGTGTTTTCAGTCTTGATGGTGGTCTGAGAGTAAATATCCATAAAAAGGTGAAATGCCTGTTTAAAGTTACAATGCTCAACCAGCTGTTTGGATACTCAGTATCTTAACCATTTATATTTGCTGTGCTCTGGGAATACTGGAAAGTGTAGAACAATCAGTGGAGAGTTAAATTAGGAAACACTGTATTATATTGTGTACTGTACTAGGTGGGTTTATCTCTTTATCATTTTGCTGTCATTCCAAGATGAAGTGGAAACTGGGCAGAGAAAGATTAATAGTCACCAGGCAAGGACACAGAGACTGGAGTGATGGTGCATAAGTTATGTTGGTCCCAATTATTTCATCCGATAGCAGAATTTGATTGTATACCTGCATTTTGGAGAAGTTTTCAATTTGTCATTCCTTGTGACTAGGTGAAAGTTGCTAATTTAGATCAGCCTGTATTGTCTTTATCTGGGTTAATTCTGTTTCCAGTTTAATTTCCAAAGACAAAAGAGAGACTGTGTTTGATGATGAAATTAGTTGTACACAGTGATTTTGCATTATTCTGTACTTGTCCATTGTTTACCATAGATGAAAAGAAAGGCAAGGTTGGGGGGTGTAGACCTTAGCTTTATTGACTTAACTTACCGGGGAACTCTGATTATCATATGATTTTGATTTTAATTGTGACTATATGATGCACAATCCAGTTGCTTCACAGTTCAGAATCAGTCCATTATTTGGCCTTTCTGTCCTTTTCTCATAGAAGACATCAAAGGCTGAGAAATGGGATTTTGCCACTGTTCATTAAAATCTTTGATCCTTTCCTTCATCTCTTTCAGGAATGACTTTCCTGATGTCATATTCTGGTTGTAAGAAAACCACTACTAAATGAGTACCTACATTGGATTGTTTAATCACTTAGCTGAGCGGCATCCTGCTTCAATGCAGAGTGGATAAGCTATTCCCTTCCAAAAAATTGGTTCAACATATGTCCATTTTCTAGTTGAAGAGATGTAGACTGTTCTCTTGGAATAATTCAGAGCAATATTTTTGATAGGTAATTGCTGACCCACCCTCTTCCTAATTGATGATTTGTCTTCTGGCTTTGTCAACTCTGGGAGCTTTACACAGGATCACAGTTAAATTTAAAAACCTAATGTATGAATAATATCTCCACTTAGAGTGAAATAATTTACCTCATGTGGCTGCTAACCAGTTTAAGAAAGTAAAACATACAATGCTACCATCCTGTTTGAAAAATCACTTGCTAATCTGGAAACTTGGTTCCACTGGTTGAAGGTCAAAGGAACAATATTACACTTCTGCACTCAGCCACACATGACCTGCTCACAGAATCCAGAGGGAAGGCGTAAATAGGAAGCATTTAGTATTTATGAATTGTTAGCTTATTCTGCCCAGCAGGCTGATGTGCTTTGATGTAAACAAATCAGTTTCTACTTGATCTTCTGCACCTCATGCTCTTTGACATCACCATAAATTCATTTTGTATTTTTATTGAGAATTCCCCTGATTGTGGAAAAGAAGTGGCATGGCATTAGCAGCCTTGGCACAATCTTATTTTGTCAACTGCAAAGTTCTATTTTTCCCATACTGCTGTAGTTTTAGGGCTTCTCTTATCATTTTGGTATTTAAGCCACCCTTGCATGTTTTCTTTCTGCTAAAGCATCAGTGATCCTTTGATTTGCCCGTGAAGGAGAAAATGATTGTGTTACCATGTGCGTTTGATTCTGCTATAGGGCCTTTCTCAAGTCTCATCACCACAAAACATGGGAAAAGCCCTTGGAATAAATTCTTCTTTAAAATTGTCTGACTTCTCCTACCAAGTACTTGTGCCATAAAAACTGTTAAGAAGGAGTTTAGTTTTTGTAGTTTTCTGTCTTAACATATCCTTCAGGAAAAGAATATCTTCACATCTCTTAATGGTGTGATAGCTTTCAAACGTATTGTTGTCTGAACTGTTGTTTAAACAAAATGGTGCTGATTGCAGCAGGGTGGTTAAACATGGACAGAAGTAGCTATTGCAGCCTGCTCACTAAGAAGCCATTTATCAAAGTTTTATCTGATTTCAGAGACATTAGATTTATCAGTCACAGTTTATAAATGGCATGTCATCGGGATCAAACCGAAGCAATACCTTACTCAAGCGCTGCTGTAAAGCAAGTGTAAACATCTTCTGCAGATGTATGCTGTGTCCTTGCATTAGCAGGTATGTAATACAACGTATAATTATAGCAATCTTTAGTATTTTGTTTAGTTTGAGAATGATTTTTTATGTTGTTGTGGTCAAAACTTGTTTTCTCCTCTGCACCTAACCCAAAAATGTTTATAGTTTTACTATAAACTATATTTTCTTATTATTGGTAAGAAAAGCGTAACTATTTGGTACCATGTAGAGAAGTAGCTGGAAAAGTTGAAGGTGTGTTTTAAAGCTCCAGGAGTGTCAGGGGTGTCAGGGGTGCTGGGGGCTGCAGGGCAGGGCCTCATGGCCAGGGCTTATCACACTGCCCCAGCCAGGGAGCAGGGCAGCTGGGGGAAACCCCAGCCCTGGGCATCAGGCATCTCCTTGGGTATGGGACCATCAGTGGGTTAGGTGGGATGTCAGCCTATTGCATGGAGGTCAGGATCAGGCCCAGGGAGGGGAACTAGTATCACTGGGATGGCCAGACAGTTTTGGGGAGCCTCAGTGCCCTGATGGCAGGTTCTTTCCCACTGAAATGAGCAGTTTATACCAGAATATTTCCAAACCATACCTGCTTATCTGGTGAGCAAGGAAGTTAAAGGCATATGAAATAATGCTACAAAAATCTACAGCAAAATAACATGCACATCCAAAGAAAGGATTTAAAAGAAGCCTGCCTGATCTGAGAAATGAACCTGCTGTGTATCCCACTCTGACTAAGAGTCTTGGGTTTGACTATTTCGATGATGAAACCATTTGAGATTCAGGTGCAATATGGAGGGAGTTTTATTAAACTTGTAAAAATCCATTTGAGTCTAAATTAACCTTGGTGGTTCTTTAACCAACCTAAGAGAAAAAGTGCTAAACCCCAGTAAGACAGACACCGTGGCAACTAGCTTGATTTTTGGGGTATGTTTTAAAAATTTTAGCACTCAATTCTGTATTTGCAAACACTTTATTAAGGGTGAGAAGACTGTTTTAGACCCTTTAAAGCATATACAACTTCTTTAAGTGATTATGAAAGTAAATCTTATTGTCTGGGGAAATGACTCCTGCACAGCTATTTCTTTTATTGCTGTGCTGGGTGTGAAGGCATTACTCAGTTTAATAAATCCTACTGTATCTCTCAGTCTGTGTAGGCTGATATAAATATCTCCAGTTATGTCATATTACCACCTTTGTACAGCTAATGTTATGTTCTTGATGGCTGGTGGCTGATAAATGCAAAACCTCATTTGGTTTGTGAGTGATTGAATGCTAACACTGTTTAGATTTCTTAATATACTTGTATTAGCATGAATAAGTAATGAGTATGCCAGGCTTTTTTTAATATTTGATTGTATCTTTATAATGGATTTGTGTCTCTCTCTTTGTGCTAATGTCATTGTAACTTTGTTGGTGTCATAACTCCAAACCTTAGCAATCGATCTTTATCAGCATATCTTAAGTCAATTACCCTCTCATGGCCAAATTACTGTGTCATAATACTTTTCTTATAAAAGTATTCTGCATATTGCATTTAGGATACAAATAGGTACTAATTCTATCTGCAGTATATTTCTCATTTCCTCATTGTGGCTTCCATTAGTGTATTGATCAGTGATTGTTGTCCTGTCTCTATAAGCATACATGTAGGCATGCATGAAACATTAAAGTTCTCTCAGTTGTACTCTTTATTAATAGACTAGCTGACCCTTAATACTCAAATCCTACCATCTTTCACGTGCCCTAGATTTCTGCTGCTTCTAAAAGTTAAGCCCTAACATTTACAGTTTCTTGGAAATCATCATCCATCATTTTGCGTAGTGAATATTGTAGGAAGAAAGTATTCTTTTGTCAGCGACTTCTGGTTATTTTAATACTCTAAAAAAAATGTACCTGCAGTACTGTAGATTTTCTTTTATCATCCTGTATCATGTTTACTGATGGACTCATTTAACAAGTAAAGGAACTGAAAGAAAGGTGGCTATTTGTTGGTAGTTTCTTAGTGGTTCCCAAATATATGCTGCTTTTTCCATGGAAAAAATACCTAAACAGAAGCCTACTAGACCAGTGACACTGGCATGGGCAGGGTATTGTCTGGTGTGCATTGCTCTGTCTCTGTGCTTCTGAATATATATTCTCTTCCAAGCTGCCAAACTTACCTGAGTCACCCCTGAAGCAATATTTTTGGCTATGGAGATTTCAAAATCTCTTTTGTGGACTTCAGTTCATGACAGACTTGAAACACTGCTACTTCATGGCACATGTTGGACCCATTATTCTGGAGGTGCCTAGTGGAAATCTGACATGCAGGCTACACATTCACTGTGTTACAAGTGGAGCTGAAACACAGATCCAGTTGATGTGTTTCATTACCTACCTTTACCAGAGGAACCAGTATGAGCTGGAATGTAGGACTACCAGAGGTGGATCTGCCCCTTCTCTTTCCCCAAAATGTTTCCCAGTTTTACAGCTTTCTTAATCAAAATATACTAATAGTAATGTAAAACTAACTCTGTAAAAAGGCGCAAACAGAATTTCTGAATGAGTGAAAACCCACACAAAATGGATTAAAATAAATTACCCCTACCTGCCATAGACAGGGAAAGATATGGCCCTGTTCTATCTTGCTTTCCAGTCCATTGGCTTAGTGGCTTCTGG
This sequence comes from Nestor notabilis, assembly GCF_000696875.1. Classification (NCBI taxonomy): domain Eukaryota; kingdom Metazoa; phylum Chordata; class Aves; order Psittaciformes; family Psittacidae; genus Nestor; species Nestor notabilis. Next base: position 697 of record NW_009929681.1, on the reverse strand, counting down.
ATTAAAACAAGCTTCATTCAGTCCTTTTTGATTACTAGAAATTTCTTTTCGTCTCAGCTCCAAGGCTTGGATCTGCTCCATGCTGCTGATAGATGAAACCTTTTCTCTGGAAGCTCTCAGTCTGACGTTTGCTGCAAACTGTGCCCTTGCTATCCCCACTGTCCCACTCTAACCACTGCTTCTGGGGGCCTGCAAGGCTGAATACTCAGGTACTTTGCTTCCTCTCTTGCTTCTGCGCAGGGTTCAATCTGATCAGAGTGTGGTTGTCCGAACAATGTAAGCACATAGCATTCCTCTTTGCTGCCCATCCACAGAACATCATAAACATACCGTTTGCATTCCGTGATAGTCAATTCTGAAGGCATTGTAGAATCATAGAATAGTTAGGGTTGGAAAGGACCTTAAGATCATCTAGTTCCAACTGCCCTGCCATGGGCAGGGACGCTTTACCCTAGACCATGTCAACCAAGGCTCTGTCCAATGTGGCCTTGAACACTGCCAGGCATGGAGCATTCAGCACTTCTTTGGGAAACATGTTCCAGTGCCTCACCACCATCACAGTAAAGAACTTCTTCATTATATCTAACCTGAACTTCCCCTGTTTAAGTTTAAACCCAATTCCCCTTGTACTGTCTCTACAGTCCCTGATGAAGTGTCCCTCTCCCGCATCCTTCTAGGCCCTCTTCAGATACTGGAA
>NW_009929680.1:4256-42373 GCF_000696875.1 Nestor notabilis | reverse complement strand
TATATATATATATTGGTTTAAGAAAAATCTTGTTAAAAGAAGAACTGTGTGAAAGCTTTGGTCATCTCATTCATGAGTATAAAGAATGTGTTCAGTAGAATAATACAAACAAATAATATAAAGGAATATTATTTTCCAGGCACAATGAAATAATGCTCTGTGAAAATGTGTGTCTCCAGAATTGAAATAAATAAGGAAGGGCTTACAATGTGGAGACAGCCAAATATTCAGAAATTACCTTTGTTATTGAAAATGCTGAAAATATGTAGCTGAAAAGATAAATGTAGGTCTGGGAAATTATTTGAGAAACTGCTATCACAAAAGTTTGAAATGTCTAATAGATCACTGTATGTATTGGCAGCTTTATACTTTAGTGCTGGTATGTACAAAAATAAAAGATTCTAAAGCAAACCACAAAAGAAACCTTTTTTCCTATTTGAAATATTACTATGTGCTGAAGGTATACATATTTTCTCAGAGGAGAATCATTGCTTCATTCAAAAAAAAAAAAAAAAAAAAGCAAAAGCCCCAATAGATAGTCCCTGCTTTTTTTTCCATTTTTAAATTTTCTGAAATCAAATGCTGTGATACTCTAATGAGGGTATAATACAGAAAATTACAACAACTCTGAAGCCAAGCTTGGCTTTTCCTGGGACCTTGCCTGTCTTCATCCATAAGCTGTCTTGTCAGCTCTTCATCCATCCCCAGGCAGAGCTCCCTGCACTCCAGCTGCTCTCTCACATGAAAGGCAGGCAACTCATTCTCCATGTCTTCCGGGAATGTCTCAAGAGCCCGTATCAATCCATTCCAACACTCCTGTCATGGGAGCCATCCAGCTATGCCTCCGTGATTCCAATATGATCGTTGCAATTGCACACAGATCTCTTAACTCATCATGTTCTTTCCCCACATGAAGTAGTATACAGGCACTTCAGGATGGCACCCCAACATTTTGAGTTCCTGGAGACCATTTGGGGGGATTTTTCCACAATGGTGCCATGTACGAACCTCCTTGCCTGTATGCAGGTGCTGGAGATGAGCCCACACAAGACACCACTTTTTTTTTTAATTTGCTATCTGTTCCTATCACACCATACCTTGAACTACAGAGGCAGTTATGTGAATTCTTGATGTATGTTCTTCTCATCCAAGTTTCTCTTGGATTGTTATTCATACTTTTATTTACATATAAATATTTTCTTCCCTGCTGTTACTTGTGTTGCCTTTTTAATTTTATTTTTCATTTTGATTGTCCTGTAATTTTGCTGCTTTTCTGTTTTCATAGTCATCCCATATTTAAGGCTTCCCACTGGGTTTTTGTTGGGAGTGTATAACCCTCTCTTGTCATGTCAGGTGTGCCTCATTGAAACTAAATTAAATTAATTGTCAAAAAACTGAACTTGTGTAATAAAATGATATTCTTCTTTGTCAGATGGATGTTATCTTCATTAATGTTTGTTCATGCCACAACATTCACTGCACACTGAAGCCAAAGGTCATATGTCAGTGCAAGGAGCTGTAAATCCAGAAAGTTAATTCATCTGTTGTAAGCTAAGCTTTTACAATGATCTCCATTGCCTCTTTAATGAACTTTGTTATCACTTCTGAATGTCTGAAGGTCACACCTATTGATATCACTTAAGTTCCCAAGAGTGGGAGGCAAAGGGAAGTCTTGAAATACAGTAACATAGAGTTCCAGACAGACTTTTTCCAACAGTTTTGAAAACTGGATAAGAAATTCTTTCTAATTATAGGTGTTCCAAAATTTGCCCAACTCTGACAGATTCATGTTGTTTTCACAAACTACTTAGTATTTCAATTATGCCTCCTGCATAACTGCAGTGATATTTATTGTCTTAAGAGACAATAAATAAATAAAAGAACGAACACTTAAAGATGCAGACATTAGAGAGAGCATGCTGAGATGTTCACAAGTTTTTAGCTTTTTGTGTTTTTTGAAGTTTTTATTCTTTCCATTTTTTCTTCTCCTTTCTGGTTCTCAAAGGTCCCAAAGAAACAAATAGAACAAAAACAAAGCAAAGTTAAGAACAAATAACTTAATAACTGATACTTCAGGGAGGTCTTGTAGCCATTTTTTCCTTGCTATTGTTGCAAGGCAGGACTGAGGGGGGAAAAGATAATCTTTTTGTAGAATGGGATGTCATTGGTATAGGGTTTTGTCTGAGCTGAAAGGTTGACTAGTTACATTTGCAGTGAAGGGCTGTGACTGAAGTAGCTTAACTGGAATTTTCTTTTGCAGAAACAACAGTAGATGTAAGCATCAGTCATTAGTTTAACCTATGCTATCAGAAGCTGGATTTGAAATCTGAATAGCTTAGCTTGTACCAAGTCTTGACATGAGTTTTAAATGTCATGCTACAGGTAGCCTTCAGGATCTGGATCCTTGTCCTGTGTGAATTACTGGGTGCCTTACACTGTATTCCATGGAGTCTGAATTTTGCTTTTGAATAAAACATCAAAATCTATAATGCAAATTTAAAGACCTCAAGAGCTTTAAATTTTATTGAAATCAGTGATAACTAAAGGTAGGGAATATGTAAGGGAATATGAGCCTTGACTTACAATTTTTTACCTGCTGGAAGAAGTTGTAAGGGGGTAAAAACCTGACTGTTTCATTATAATTATGTCTTTTTAGTCCAAAATATATATGACATTTTTTTCTATTTGCAGTATTTGTATTCTGAAAGTAACTTTCTTTGAGGCATTTGCAGTGGACATTGCTTATCAGATGAAGTGATTATTATGAGCTGAATTTTTCCTCAGTTGGTTGTCTTATCCAGTTTCTGTTCTTCCATTCGAGGAGAATAGTAAATGACAAGAGACTAATACTTACAACAGTAAGAACTTTAGAATATCAAGTCTGCCTTTTTAATAGAAAATACCCTAAAGCATTTTTTCTGGATGGTTCTGTTATACTGTATGTAGTAAAATCTGAAAGAGTTTTTACTAGAAATTGAAATACTTGACTCTGTAGAACACTTTAAAAAGAATGCCAGCCTTTTCTTTGCAAATGTCAAAATTTCATAAATGAATTTTGCAAGCATCATAATACTGTTTATGGAGTGACATATTGTATACACAGTCAGTTTCTATAAACGTTAAACAGTTTTGTCAACAACTGATGGCAGTGGAATTATAATTAGATCTATTTATGAAATTCATTACACAGATAAAGAAAATTGGATGTTTTCCTCTGTGCTAATTGACATGTGGAACAACTGTGTACTCTGCTTCACTGCATTTTTGGTGCTTTAAAAAATAAATTACAGTATGAAAATCATGCTGTAGCTGCATTCCTTGTATTAATTGTAGGTCCAAAGGCTGTATTCAGAAGTTGAGAGTATATGATAATTTGATTTATTTTGCAGTTAGTAGAGGTGTTCTGTAGAGGAATAGTGTATATCAAAGCAATTTAGTCCTCAAGGCCGGAGGGAAAATGGGATAGTTTAGCCATTAATTAAATTTCTGAAAGAGAGGTAGTATTGATAAGTCGCTAGTTATGTGATTGAGATGATTTTTAGGATAGCTGTTCAGTTTAGTTTAACTGTTAAATGCTGTTTGTTGTGGTTCATGGGTCAGAAGCCTGTACTTGGTGGTACACTATAATCTGACATATGCTGATCTTAGTAAGCTGGTGGGGGTGTATTTTAAAGACATGCATGGACAAGTTGTAGGTTTCAACATTTTAAACTGTGACATATGAAGATAATTTTGGATTTTGTAATCTAGCACATGCTTGCCTAGAGGTGGCGAAACATACAAAAAAGCCAAGAAATAATCCAGAATTTCTCACTGTGCTACTGCCTTCTCTCCCTTTCTGTTTCCCTGGCCACTGTACCTCCCAAGGGATTGGGCCAGGGCAAGGAAAACTTGGTGCTTCTAGTTCTGACTTCCAGCTGCCTCGTCCTCTCCTCTTTGATCCAGTCTCTACACTGTAACAACTACTAGATGTCTTGCCCTTCAAACCCTCTTTAGACATGTTCTATTATGTCCCCATGTTCACATGCCTCTCATTTTCCATAAAGACCTTCCAATGTATATGTCTTGGTCTGCAGATGACCAAAAATATCCTTATATGACAAGAGCAATGCACAATCAAGTTGAAAATATTCTAGTAGAGATGCAAAACTTGCATAAAGCTGCTTGGAGAATGGTTGTTAATGAGGTCTTGTCAGAATAAGGTATCCTACGTGACATTGCAGGTTGTGTGTTGAGATTAGGTTTGGATGGGCTTCCAGTGTTTCATTACCCAGTTTCAGAGTTTGTTTATCGGATTCCCAAGCATCACAATGCTTTGCAGGGACTGAAAGTGCCCTGGAGAGTAGCTGAAATTAGTGTTACTTGGCAGGATCAGATGCCAGAGCGAAAGTAATGAGTGATGCCATGTTTGTATGGTATTTTTTTTACAAAAATTTTTTACAAAAGGACACTTTTGTTCTATTTTTTTCTTTTTCTTTTTTTTTTTTTTTTTTTTTTTTTTTTTAATGAGCTAGAAGCATTAAGAATGTAATGTTATTCTTTGGCTTTAAGCCTTGACTGAAGTTGCGCTTGTGTAAGATTGTGAACCAGTCAACTGAAGAAAGACAACAGGACTTACAAGTCCATAAGTATGAAGTTTAGAAGACTGGGCAGAAGAGGAGAGTATGTTGCCTACTATATAAAAGGTGGATTGTAGAGGATGGTAAAATCTATTTTTCATTCCCATGGCACATATGTAGTAAGTAAGGGTTTAAATTAAAGCAGTGAAGATTTACATTGGAGAGTGAAGGGGCAGGGAGGTGGAGAGAAACCTTCACTGGTCCTCAGTGGTACTGGAAAGTTGCAAAATTATGTCATTGGAGATCTTAGGAAAATAATGAAAACATATGTCATGTACTTATACAAGTACTGTGGCAAAGAATAGGTGACCTCTTGAAGTATCTTGTAGCTCTTGGGTTCAGCACTGAACTGTCAGCATGAATTTCAGGTCTTCTAATCTCTAACAGTATAGAGCTGAGATTGTAGATCCAACTTCCTGATCAGGATACCAACAGTGATAAGGAAATGTTAAATCATAGGAGAGAAGTTGCCCATTTTGGATAGGAGTAATAGTGTGAGAGTTCAGCTACTCATATGGAGACTTCACTGTTGCTTTATTTGGATGATATGTAGCAACAGAATTTTTGCTTGCAGTAAGTGGCAGATTTTTACTGAACCATTTATCTGACCTGATTGGATATCTCTTACTTTTTTATTAAAAAATGTTTATTTGCTTTGAGGTAAGTAGAAGATTAGCTTTGTGATTGTCATGTGGATGAATTTTGTTCCTTATTATTCATAGTTATATTATTTTTATACCATATAGACTTTCATTTACTTTTAGATGAAGAATTCTCACATTGCTGTTAAAAAAAAAAAAAAAATACAGCAGCTTTTTCCTAATTAGTTTTTTAATTAGAAAATCAAGACATTTGGTCTTGCTAGTGATCTGAAACTGGTAAGATTTTATGTTCTTCAGAGAAGCACCTTGAAAATACTAGTGTAGCAAAAGGTGCAGGCTTACCATAAATCCACTAAATTTATGTCATCTACTAGTTTGCATACTTTAAGTCACCACGTGCATTCTTCTTTTTTGTTTTGTCTTAGGAAAGGAGACTGAGAAAGCCAAAGATCGATGTGAGAAAGCTACTATGAAACTTCATATGTTGCATAATCAGTATGTGTTGGCACTGAAAGGAGCACAGTTACATCAGCACCAGTATTATGATACTACACTTCCTCTGTTACTTGATTCACTACAGAAGATGCAAGAAGAAATGATTAAAGCCCTGTAAGATATATTCTTATATATTTATAACTTGTGGGATTTTATATATGTAGTATTCTATTTAATTTCTATTATTTGAAAATAATAATCTGTGATTAATTGTATAGCAAGGGTTAATGGAAAAAAAGATGTTCTTATCTTTCAATTGACAGGTAATGCACACTGTGTTTTTGGGTTGTTACTTGAACGTTCTTGCAAGGCACCGTCTTGTCATAAAAGTTTAAAATATTACAGATTAAGTGCAGTGTTTATATCTGAGCTCAGGCTTTGTCCTTCAGCTGGTACACTGTACAGGTATACTATGGCAAGTTTGTTGCATCTCCTTTAGTCTTATTTTTATGAAGTTCTGACAGCAACAAATTAGATATAAACTGGCCAGCTGTCTTGCAAGTCATTGCGGAGGAGGGCCAGGCAGATGCATGGCTTATCATATGTGTTGGAGAAGTAACTGGATCATGTAATCCTGATCTCACTGTAAGGAGTCCAACCTTAAAAATACAATTACCTTTTCCTGAAGGATAATTTTTAACTTCATTACAGCAGGTGTGCAAACTGATGATCTCAGAGGACTTTAAGATCTCTTTTCTAGTTTTGAACCACCATGCTGCCTCTTCGTCTTTCCTTAAGAATGGGAGTTGGTATGGGAGTCTGCTCTGTAGCTTTTCTTCTGGAGTGTTATTTAAATCACTTAGCCTAAAAGAAAAGGCACTTACTTTTTTTGTCATTTAGATACAAGGCACTCTTTTTAACTAATTTTCTTACCCTTCTCTGAAGTCTGCGTTCATTGTGACTTCAGCACACAGTAAGTGAGGGAGAGTTGGGAATTTCACACTTTACACGCTTACGTGATGCAGATGCCATTAACAGCCCTGTGCAGTATCATACTGATTCCTTTGATTCTGGTGCAAATACCAAAATGAAATAGACCTTTGTAGTAGTCTCTGCACAGTCTTCTTAATTTTGTATGTAGAATCACAGCAAAAGGCTACAGTTAAATTTCTGTGCTGTAATTAAAGTGATTTTTCAGAATTATGAGATAATTCACTGCAAAATTTTATAATGGAACAAAAACCTATTGAACCCGCTCACCTTTGTGATGTCTGGAATGAAAACCTGTGAAAAAAAATTGTCACCACATAGACATTTTTGTGAGATTTTTGTGTACAGGAAAATTACTCCTTTCTGATAACTTTGTTACAGTTAGTGTACAGAAAGAGATGCTGATTTCAGGTGTAGAGCCTGGTGTGGCCTTCTGTGTGAAGCATACTTCCTTAATAACCTGATTTTGCTCATAAATTAGTTCAGTAAACTTGAATAAGTATAGATTAATATTGCTAATGATTTTTTTTTTTATTTTTATTTTGTTTTTTGTAATTGACAAATTTCATTTCTCTTTGAGATGACATTGCTGTAGTTGATATTTGCCTATCTCGTCATCATATTCTTTGAACTATTTTCTGGAACCATTTCACACATGTTGTTCCTAGGCAAGGCAAGATTTAATGCCTTCTTTTTGTCTGTTTCCTGCTCAGAAAAAGTATTGAAAAAGTGCAATCGCATGACTTTTTTACAGAGTAAATGGAACTTGACATCTGATCCAAAAATCTGTTGATATTTTTTTCTCTGCATATTCCTCTGGGCTGGCCAGTAGTCATCAGTATTTTAAGAAATCTCACCATGCTTAAGAGCCTGGCAAGCTAGCAAGTTTACTTGAAGATAAAAGATGAAATAGGAAATAATTATGAGGGTTCATTTATGGAAAACTGAAAATTAAAGAGAATAGGAGGGTGGTCTGAACCTATGTCACTGGATGCTATTAAAAGTAGTGGCACAGTATCACCTATTCTTTTGCTTTTCCCTATTCACTTGGTTTTTCCCACTCTTGGAAGCAGGTAAAGACAAGACTGGGTGGCTTGTACTTTTTTACAGGAAATTCTTGTGTGATTTTGTTTCTTCTTGTAAAAATATGCTAACTTGTGATTTATGCTTATTTTTGTCAGAATAACAAATCATAAAATGAATGTATGGAAGAAGATAATTAAAACAATAAAGAAAACCAATTTTAAAGGAAGCGCACACTATTTTGGGACTTGTTTTGACTTATGCCAGAATATAATTGTTTTGACAGTCAGAACGAGAAAAGCTTTAGTGTAGATTATAGTAAGCATGGTAAGTCCTTTGTGAAGAAGAATGTCATCAATAAGCTACATACATACCTTCTCCATGTAATCTCTACATCTCTGCATGTAGATGCACTGAAATCAATACGAGGAGCATGGTCTTAGAGACTCATAGCCAATTTGTAAAGAAAAGGCCTCAGCTGATTTCTTACTTCTTTGAGTAATATATTGACTTATTTTCCCTTTTTAGTCAGTTGTAACAAGAGCTTGTAGAAACAGAAAATTGAAAGTTTGAAGCATCTTCAATGCCATCTATGCCTTCAGTGCCATGTTATACACTAGAATTTTTTTTCCTCTCTAGAAAAGGAATCTTGGATGAGTATAGCCAGATCACCAGTCTTGTAACAGAAGAGATTGTGAATGTCCATAAAGAGATCCAGACTTCGGTTGAACAAATAGACCCTAACTCTGAGTATAATGACTTCATAGATACACACAGGTATACATTTTCATCTTCTTGTGCGTGCTCATCTTTCTTCTTGGGAAAACCCTGCATTAGACTGCAACCCTACTTATGAGTTGAGTTTGTATCTGTTTGTTTCCTTTTACATTTTCACTTGTAAAGCTTTACTCTAGTTTGAAAATTGTTCTACTTGCATGTGCAGAGTGCTGGCTAAAAGTCAGGTTTTGTTCCTGACTTTCATTAACCACCCAAAGCTTTGACTGGCTTTAGAAATGCAAAATTTCAGTTATCCTTATTATATGTGAAGAACTGTAACTTTGGAACTGACAGCAGACTATGCATGACAGTCCAGATTCAGTGTGAGCAAATTCACTGTTTGCTTGGATGTACTTTGCATTCTTGACTAAACTTTCTCTGTTTTATTTCTCTCATTGTCTGAGTTCTAGTTTAAAGTGAACTCTAGGTACCTCTGTGCACTCTGCAGTTAATGCAGGTTAAGCAGTGCCTGGGACTACAGAGTAAACAGATAATGCAAGAAAGATTTTTACTGTAAAAATAAACTCTATACCATTTATTGAACTGTTATTCTGTATTAGTATATGCAGAAATAGTCCTAAGACTTCATGTGTTATCTTTTTTGTTGTCATGAATGAATTCATAATTGTCAGGTGCAGGTTTATAGCAGGACTAGCCAAGATTGGAGCCATTCATATTGATACCCTTTGAGAACCTTCATTATGCTGTGGTCTTAACTCAAAGAATTGTATGTCATTTTATAACCTGGTATGATTTTAAGGCTACATTTTTTACTCAAAAGAAAAAGTATGTATCCAGCTGTTACCTTTTATTTCATATATAATTTTAATTATATTCTAGTTATTAAAATAATTCAAAGAATTCAATTATTGAATATATTCAATAATTCAATGCTTTACTTTATGATCTACTCAAAGATAATGTTATTTTAAAAAATATAATAATTATTTGATAAATTAGGTCATCGGAAGTTGTTGAACAAGAAATAGAGTTTGATACATCTTTACTAGAAGAAAATGAAAACCTTCAAGCTAATGAGATCATGTGGAATAATCTGACAGCAGAAAGTTTACAAATCACGTAAGTCTTTACAAACCTTTCAACCTTTGGAAAGGCTATTATACATTATATCTAGGCTCACTTTGATCATTGCATAGTATGCTCATTTTTAAGGTCCATTCTCTTAAAAATAACATTTTCGTGCTATAGACTCTTTTCTGTGATGGTTTTCTTGTTCCCTTGCACAAAATTTTCCTCCTCAGTCATACCCTCCCCCATCTTGCTATTGCTTTCAATGTATGTTCCTCTCCTTGACAGGTAATTAATATAATGCCCCAAATCCATCATGAGTTCTCCTTTGACGCATACTGATTCATCTTCCCAAATGTGTTTCCGCATTCAGTAATCTTGGAAAAATACTGAAATCTTTTGATGAAACTGCAGAGTAGAGTGTGAAATTTTCATGCCTATATTTATTTTACTGTTTTCTAAGTGTTTGCTTTTGTTTTCCAAAACGCATTCTTATTCATTATTATAACCTTTAAACAGATTAATTTACTAACACAGATGTAGCTGTTATATTGCATTTCATGGAGGTTTTACCTATTCAGGGTGATAAATTACCTCTCTATGTATTTTGTTAATATATTGTCTAGTTAAATCTTTTCATTACTTTTACCAACTTCACCTTTAATCTTTTGTTACTGGGGAGCAAATCTCCTGCTGAGGTTATTATGTTCTTATTATCAGCCACAACTTTTGACATAAAATGGTCTAACATTATTATAATAATTATTATAATGGTCTAACTTTATTATAAATTCCCTTTCAAGGTCATTAATCATCCTTTCATTTTTACCTTTGCAATCTGATTACTTTTCATAAACATATTCCTTAATTGGTATTGAAATAATATTTTTAATATGAAGTCTCAGCCTCCTTTGTTAAACTCCTCCTTAGTCCTGAAGACACTTCATCTTTTTTCTGAAGGGAAAAAGGGTCCCTTGATAACTAAAGTTCTTCCTTCCCTTTAAACATGTTTCTGTGTATAATGTATTCTGCTTCATTACTAAATTGAGATTTTTCCTGCTTAAACCATGCAAGTGTTGTACATCTAGATATACTTCAGCACAGTAACTAAATCTTGCTTTTCATGAAAGTATTAGAATTTTTCATAGATTGTCCCTTCCACAGCTCAAAAAGATAAATACCTTTTGGTTTAGCTTTTCTTCTGTATTCCATTGTTTAGAAATTAGACATCAGCATGTCTAAGTGAAAGAGATGAAATGCTACTTCTTTAGTAAATTATTCTCATGAAATGTTTATTTGTTTTTATAAATGTGTCTGCATAATTACCTATATATATGCATTTTCAATGAAATTTTCAGGGTGTCCTATTAGAAATCTTATATTCACCCATTTTAAATTCTTTTGTGAATTTGAGAGAGCAATTTTACAGTGTGAGACTACTTTTGAAAGAGGAATCACATAGCTCTTTTAAGTGTAGTTGGTTTTAAGGTGTTTACTTTCTGGTATAGATTTAGGATTAAGCAAAAAATTTTAACTGTGCTAGGTCAGACTGACCTAACCAACTTTCTTCTCTCTGACACTAGCCACGGAGAAAAGTCTAGGGAGGTGACTAGAATCAGATGATCATGCAATGTTTGTTCCTCAGATTGATCTCTTAGCTTCCCATAATGTTCAGGTCAGAAATGTAGTAGAAGTAGTATTTGTTTATAATAGCCTTAGAGGTAGTTTGTAATAGCCTTCAGAGGTATTTTAATTTGGTGAATTTGTCCAGTCAATTTCAGTATGTTCAAGTATTTGTTGTCCACAGAATTTTAGGTCAAGGAATTCCAAAGAGTAACTTCCTGTCATCATATATGAACCTGCTACTTCTTAGCTTTGTTTTATGGCTCTTAAGCTTTTTGTTTTGGAAGAAAACAGGACCATTCTGTTCCTTTTTGGCTATGATACAGTAAACTTCTGTCATACTCCTACTCTGTGATCTATTTTTCAGAGCCATCTTTAGCTTTAGTTTGTTCTTTCACAAAATTTACTCATACCTTTTATTGACATTGTCATCTTTATTTGAATGTTTTTGAGGTTACTGTATTATTTTTGAGATGAATGACCATAACTGCACAAGTAACCCAGATGCATAGTTTAGAGAGAGGCATACTGAGGTTTCCTGTATTCTTATTCTGCTTTGTGTTTAGAACATCCTAGAGAATTGTTCTGTTTGATTTTTCTGACCACTGCAGTGGTCAGAAGAGCCAGTGTTTTCATGGAACCATCTACTGTAATTCCAAGATCTTATTTCTGAGAGGTAACAATCAGCTTAAAGCTGTTCACTACATAAATAAAGCTTTGCATTGTTTTTTCCCCTCTGTATATTTGCCTATTTCAATATGCATTTAAATTAATCTTCTAAATGACAGTCCAGTAATTGAGTATTGTAAAATCCAGAATAATCCTTTTGTGTTCTTCACGTTCATCCCCTTCCCCCTATCTCAAATAACATTGTACTGTCAGCATTCTTTATCACTATACTTTTTATTTGGGTTATTACAAACATATTAAGCAGTACAGATTTTTGTAAAGATCCACCAGCTCCTGGCACTGTAAAACCTGTTTATTCTTATCCTCTTCGGCCTTTTTTTTAATTGCTTTTTAGTGAAGGTGAGAACCTTTCCTTTTAGAGGTGCTGAGTTCTCTGTAACTGCCTTTGCTCATACACTTTTTTAGATATTTTTGTTACAGTCTTGCTTTTAAACCACTACAGCCAAAAAAAACCACAGGTATTTTCATAAACTCACCATATATGATGAGAAATTTGCAAGTGAGTATTACATCATTTATCCATAGATGCTGACTTATAAAAATCCACTGTGTATGTGCTGAAACAATAGAAATTTGACTGTATTGAGATCAAGGCTTTGGATCTTCAAAGTACTACATCATTATGTTTCTGCAGAAGAGAACTACCTTCAGTATCTACCAAATATAATAAATCTAGTACACATATTGGATTCATTTTACAGACCTCTAATAGATACAAGGATGTATATTGATTTGGAATCAGTAATTTTTGGTTGCATCAGTTGTTTTATTGACTATGTGAAGAAAAAAATGACAGTTTTATATACATTACTGTTTAAAGGTTTTCATAAAAAATGCTTTAAGGAAACATGATGAGAAAACTGGCTTACTTTTACATTTTTTAGGTAAGTTTATATTTACAAATAATGTTTTGACAGAGGGAGGTAGTTAAAAGTCAGTGTTGACTACCTAACCTATAAGTAATGAGAGAAGTATGATGTCTCCTGATAAATGTTGATGACTGTCACTGACTAATATTGAGATATTCTAAAAAGTAGAACAATGGCAATTTATGCTTTGAAGATGAATGCATTAAAAACCGAGAGGAGGCAACCAGAATTAAGTAAAGGTTATTAAGTAGGCATATGAATTAATATCCAAATGAATATAAAAAAACTTAGAAATAGAAGTTTGTAAGCACAAGTGTTTATTTTTATTGATATTTGAGGCAGAATAGTGCTAGTGACTAAACAAATATGAAAGGCAGCTTTCCAGGTAGCCAGAACCTAGTATGAAGATGTCTGCTTTCTGGGTTTTTGAATTTTTTTTTTTTTTTTAATTTTTTTTTTTTTTAGTCTCATTTTATATGTTCTCATGCCATTGAAACCTAGCGGTTTGGTATTGCATGGTTGTTAAAGCTAATAAGGATTATAGGGACTAGCTGGTTAGCAGTAAAAATGCTTTTGTAAACTATTTTATCCAGGAGGCAAATACGAGCCCACAAGAAACTTATAAGTAACATAATACAAGGCAGATGCAGAGATGTCAGTTCTTGCCAGTTTGAATGAAAATTATTGTTTAAAACAAAATATAGAGGTTGAATACAAGGAGACAAGTTAGTTTAGTGTGTATATGGTTACTTTGTTTTGTTTTCTCTAAAGTAAATACAAACATTCTAAAGTATTGCAGAAGTTTCAGGGAGAACTACATGAAGTTTCTGTTTCAATCTGATCTGCAATATAAAATCTGATACTTTTGAAATGGTGCTATATTTTAATAATTAATGTTGTTTCTGCATGTATACAGTCATACCTTCCAGTGATGAACAATCTTATTAATTTGGTTTTAGTTTCTTGAATATTGGTGCTTGATCATTAGATGTAACATCTGCTTCCTGTAAATCAATTGTTAAGCCAATACAATGTTGATTAAAATTTTGATTAGAAAGCTGATCAAAAAGCAGTATCTACAGTTACAAAATTGGTAATTATGTTTTTAGCAAGGTATTGAAAGAAAAAAGTTAGTTGACATTAAATTGGTGACCCAGTGAAAGAAAATTGTCATTTCTGAGAAGTTCAGCAGACAAATTTTGATAGCCTAAAACCAATAAAAATGTTGATTAAAAAGAGAGCTGTGGTGATATTTGAGAAAAATGTTTTAAGTATTCCACTCACTTCAAAATAAACACATTCAGAAGCTTGTTGATATGGGAAATAAACTTTTATCATTCACCGTATGGCTTTTTTATAGTAATTTAAGCCTTCCAAGATAAGATCCAGAACTGTCTGAATAAAGAATACATGTAATCAATGTTGCATAAAATATATCAAGAGGAAAGAGAACTAATTTAGCATTTAGAATCAAATCATTCAGTTTGGTATATATGGATGTGGAGAATGGCTCCTTGATATCTAGAGTCCAAGTATATTACTCTTAATTGACCTTTTTTGACACTCCCCAATCTGGAATGATTTGGAGAAGTAGATTTGTGCAGTGGTAAGTACTATGTGTATTTTACCTTTGTTCAACTCTTTATTTCAAGATTTTTTTTAATTGAAATTGGGCTTCAAAATACAGGGGAAGCAGATTAGGACTAAGATATCAGTACGTGAATGTTAAGAAGCAAATAAGGTGTACATATTTTTCTTGCATTGTTCGGAGTACAAATGTTTTGTACATTTGTTGACCTTTTGTTTATCATAGAACTTAGAATGGTTACAGTTTGAAAGGACCTTAAAGATCATTCAGTTCCAACCTGCCCGTTACAGGCAGGGACACCTTCCGCTAGACCAGGTTGCTCCAAGCCCTGTCCAACCTGGCCTTGAACACTGCCAGAGATGGGGCTGCCACAGTTTCTCTGGGCAACTTGTGCCAGCGTTTCACCACCTGCATAGTAAAGAATTTCTTCCTAATGTCTTATCTAAATCTCCCTTCTGTCAGTTTAAAGCCATTCCCACTGGTCCTATCACTACAGGCCCTTGTAAAAAGTCCCTCTCCAGATTTCTTGTAGACACCCTTTAGGTGCTGCAAGCTGCTTTAAGGCCTCCGCAGAGCCTTCTCTTCTGCGGGCTGAATAAGGCCAGCTCTCTCAGACTGTCTTCATAGGAGAGGTGCTCCTCTGATCATCTTCATGGACGTTCTCTGGACTTGGTCGAGCAGGTCCACATCTTGCTTATGTTGTCAGCCTCAGAACTGAATGCAGGACTGCAGGTGGGGTCTCAAGAGAGCAGAGAAGAGGAATCCCCTCCCTTAATCTGCTGGCCACACGCCTTTTGATGCAGCCCAGGACACCGCTGGTTTCTGGGCTGTGAGCGCACACTGCTGGATCATGTTGAGCTTCTCATCAACCAACACACCCAAATCCTTCTCCGCAGTGCTGCTCTCAATCCATTCTCCACCCAGCCTGTTTTTGTGCTTGGCATTGCCCTGACCCTGGTGCTTGGCCTTGTTGAACTTCATGAGGTTTGCACTGGCCCACTTCTCCAGCCTGTCAAGGATCCTCCGGATGGCATCCCGTCCCTCCAGTGTGTCAACTGCACCACACAGCTTGGTGTTATTGGCAGACTTGCTGAGTGTGCGTCAGTCCCACTGTCCATGTCACGAGCAAAGATGTTGAACATCACCAGTCCCAATACCAACCCTGGAGGAACACCACTTGTCACTGATCTCCACTTGGACCTTGAGCCATTGACCACAACTTTTTGAGTGTGACTGTCCAGCTGATTTCTTATCCACTGAGTGGTCCATCCATCAAATCCATACCTCTCCAATTTAGAGACAAGGATCCCATGCAAGACAGTTTCAGGTGCCTTGCTCATGTCCAGCTAGATGGCATCAGTTGCTCTTCCTTTATCTGCCAGTGCCATAACCCCATCATTGAAGGCCACCAAATTTTACAGGCAAAATTTGCCCTTAGCAAAGCCATGATGGCTGTCATCAATCACCCCCTTACTGTCCATGTGCCTTAGCATAGTTTCTAGGAGGATCTGCTCCATGATATTGCTGGGCACCAAGGTGAGACTGACCAGCCTGTGGTTCTCCAGGTCTTCCTTTTTTCCGTTTTTAAAAACGGGGGTTGTATTTCCCCTTTTCCAATCAGGAGGATCTTCACTGGGCTGCCATGGCTTCTCAAATATGACAGATAATGGCTTGGTAACTTCACCTTCCAGTTCCCTCGGGACCTGTGGATGCATCTCGTCAGGTCCCATGGACTTGCGCACCTTCGGGTTCCTTAGATGGTTTCAAACCTGATCTTCTCCTACCATGGGCGGTTCTTCATTCTCCCACTCCCCACATTTGCCTTTTATGATTGGGGCAGTGTGGCTGGCACTCTTGCCAGTGAAGACTGAGGCAAAAAAGTCATCGAGTACCTTGGTCTTCTCCATGTCCAGGTCTCCTGTTTCCTTCTGGAGGGAGCCCACATCTATCAGAATTTTTGTTATTGGAATGTTTGCCAACATAATTGCAAAGTGTCAGAAATGGTTGTAATGTGCGATAACCCCTTATCTTTTAGTATTGAACAGGTACTGATATCTTCTTGTACAAGTGTTTTCTTTCATTTGAATTAACTGTTACCAATGATTGAGTGGCTTTAAAAAAGAAAAATACACAAAACACTCTTACAGTAGCATCTATTTCTAGTTTTGTTGTTTGTAGAAGTGAGTACAGCCGAACTGCTGATTCTGTGTATTTAATGTTTACTTGAGTAGTTGGGAGGGTTTCATCTTTCATAAAATATCTCATAAATTAGCAATGTATTAGGAAAGTATTAATTCACAGAACTCATCACACATTCTGGAAGAAATTTTCTCAAGGAGAGCCTGCAAGCAGCAGATCATTCTATAACCTTGTGTGTATAAAGAAGCTAGTATTGGATCTATAATAATATGGGTTAGTAACATAATATAAACAGCCAGCCACAGAAAAAGGTCACCAGGCACTGAGTAAGGTAATTTAAAGAGTAACGCTCTTTTACATCTTAAGGAAAAAAACACAATGTTCCCAAATATATACAGTTTGTGTATTCACAATGTGGGTTTCTAAAATCTATGTCTTACAGGTTAAAAACTGTAATAGAAGAACTGATTCAGACACAGCAAACCCTTCTGAGCAAAGAGGAGCTTGTGTTGGAACTGGAGAAAAAAATAGAAGAGTCCTCTAAGACTTGTGAAAAGAAGTCTGAGTAAGTCAAAATGAAATTTCGAAATACAATAATGTGAGGGAAAAGTATCTGTAATTGATTTCCTAAGACCTAAATAAGAAGTAACAATCACTGATCTTGTTCTGCTTCTGTGAGGAGGGATTATTGTGAAAAAGAATATCTCATCTCTAAAATAACCCTTAGCCATTGCAGATCCTAATTCAATAGAGAACTGAGCAGATCCATTAATTTAATATAATTGTCACAGTGTTGAGATGGCTCAAGAACTGGACCTTTGGTTACTTGTAACTTCAGCCTGGTGGAAGAAAAGCAGTCAATTTAGATTGCCCCTCTGATGGAGTTTATTGTGTAGATACAGTTTTGTGAAAGACTTTCAGATTCATGTGCAAGATATACTATTTCTTATGCAATAAAGTTTGAGCTCGTCATGTTAAGTTCATTCTTTATTACATTTTCTTTACAAAACTGAATGTAGATCTGATACATTGTAGTACAGCATTGTCAACAATGAAGGTGAGGGATTAGTAAGTGCTTTACAGTGCCATAAATAAAAGATCATTATAAAGAATAATTCTTCGGCGAGATCTTTATGTTTTTTCTACCTTTGGTCAGAAAAAACACTCACATCCCAGTCTAAACTGAAGTTAATACAATGCACAACCAAACCTGTCCTGGTGATGTTTTTCTGATTCTTGTTGCAATCAGTCATAACCTTACTAACGTGGTTATAAATATGAGTTTAAAATACCAGTGAATTGGAATGCAAGTCCTCAGGTAATCCTTTCTTCATTCACTGAAGAAGTCTTGAAGCTCTTTGTTGAAGGCAACTCGTCACTTGATACGTTGGATATCATTTTACTCATAAACAAAATTTTATGTATGTATATTATCTTAGTGTTTTCATTAGGTACTTTCCTGTTCTTTCTTTGGTGATATTCACATATAGATACAGTATATTTTCCAATCTTTTGGTTCTTGGCCTACCTTCCTTGCTGCATGTTACTTAAAGGATAAATTATATTTGAACTAGATGAGTTTGATGGTGTGTTTTTGTTTTCTTTTTGGTTTGGTTTGTTTTTTTCCTCAGTATAGTTATGTTATTAGTTATCTCTCTCTGAAAAATAGTTCAGATCCTCCCTGTGTTTCTCACTGTGGGAAGACTTCTTTGACTGATCCTGTAGATATTCGAGGTTGTTGAGGAGATGATTTCAGTTCAGACTGCACCAGCACTTGTAAATTGTATTAAAAGACATGAAATCTGGTTTAGATTTCTAGTTGTCAGATAAAAGCTTCCATGAAATCATCCGAATTCTGATTTGTCATTGGTCGTATCTTCCTCCAGCAGACCCTGTTCTCACCTTTTAACTGCAGTGCAGAGTGATCAGGATGTTTTTGCACGTACTTAGGGTCCATAGAAGATCTCATCCAACTGTTGCATGCTCTTGGCTGCTGTCATAGCATATGGGACTGGCCTCAGTGCTGCAAGACAAGGCGAGAAATAAAGGTGGTTGAACAAAAAATGAAAGCTTGCTTCTTGAGCCAGAGGTTATTTGTGGTGCAGTGCAAGTCTATCATCAGGAAAGAGAGTGAGGAGGCCCACCCCAAATGCAGAAACTCTATAGGTCCTGTGTTATTGTTGAGCCTCACCCAATGTGCTGAGCTTTGCCCTTCAGTGCTGAGGAAATTTATTTGTTTACTTTATCTGGGCAAAATGATGGTACAAGTCTGCAAAATCAGGTTTTCTGTCTCTTCACGTGAAGCAGTTTGGACTTAAGTTGTCCTCCTACTTCTTTATGACGCAGCTTCAGTACCATAAGTTCTGAGTTGTTTACTGAGTTTGCATCAGCAGTCTGAGTTGGGACTTAAAAGCATTTCTCACTGTCTAATTCTGGCAAAACTACAAACTGATCTTTGCATGTACTAAGCTTTTAGTTAGGGCCTGTGCAGAAGTGTATCTCCAGCCCTCTGATTTTGTGTTCCTCCTCAGTATTTAGCTGTATTGCTACTATTATCCTGGCATCAATATCCATTTCCTTCTTCAAATGACAGTATCACCCGCAACACAGAGTGTGTTTTTGTATTTTATTGATACATGTGTATGTCAGGCATACAATCTGCTCTCCTAACATGATAGCATATTGAATATTTGTTTTTCAATTCAGTTAACCTTTTTACCACTTCCCAACCCATTGCCCTCTTCAGGTCTTGCAAGGATTCTTCACACAAGATCTCACTCAATGAGATCTAGCAGCTCTTAACAAGCCACAGGGACTATAAAGTTTGCACTCAGGCAAGCCATAGGCAAATAGTTTTATAGGTTCTAATTCCTCATACATAGATGGAATGTGGAACAGTCTGTGTTGGATTTGGGCAAGCCAATTAGATGATAATCCATTTTGCCACAGTTCAGGAAGGAGAATAGCTTGTGATTTTTAACTTGCAGGGTATGTCTTGTTATCTCCAGATCATTATGAGTAGGAAGCCATTCAGTGTTTGGGATGTTGTCATTCTAGCCAATGTGTTTTCACCAAGGCCCTGCTGATAATGGAAGACCATCATTTTCACAGGGTGATTCTTTTTTTCATGAGGACCAGATGAAAGAAAATTATCTTGAGGATAATGTCAGAATAATTGTTGATTTGTTTGTGTGATGCTTTTAAATGTGCGCAATCTCATGACAAACCTCAGTTTCACAGAATCATAAAATGGTTTGGTTTGGAAGGGACCTGAAAGATTATTGAGTTCCACCCCCGTGTCGTAGGCGGGGACACCTTTCACTAGACCAGGTTGCTCCAAGCCCCATGCAACATGGCCTTGAACACTGCCAGGGATGAGGTAGCCACAGCTGCTTTGTTTCAAGTCCTCTAATTGTGTCTTTATACATCATACTTATTATTTTAAAACGAATGATCATTCTGCTGATTGTACAAAGTTCTGTTCTTTGGTGACTTTATACAGTGCTCATCTGTAGGGATATGAATTTTATCTCTTCTTGCCAATGAGGATTTTATGACAGACGGTTCCCTTATCATTTGTGAACCTGTTTGAGTAATCATTTGGTACAGCACCAGTTTGTGACTCTCAATATCTATGACTTTTAAATTCCTTTTTTTTCTCCAGGAGTAGGCCTTCCAGGAGGCTCTTGTCTTCCAGGGATTATCAGAAAGATACAGTGATGGAATACTGTGGTTTTTCTTTAGCTTGTCCTCATTCTTTATAGTTCTGGTCCCTCTACCTCCTTCATCTGTTCTTGCAGACTATTAGAACTCTGCATCTCTTTACAGATGACATGTCATTGGGCTTCAGTTGAGTGCTGTTAAGGGTGTCTATTGTACTGTGGATGGTTTTGTCTTTCAGGCAGCTTCTGTCCACCCTTGGCTTTGGCAGTTCTTGGGGATAATTGAGTCATCTAGGTACCTGCAGATGTTCTAACTGATCTGCTTGTCCTTCAATAATGATTGAATTATGTCTGTCTTGAAGTATTCAGGGCCATGAGGGCTATTCAGAGAAAAGCCATAAAACGTGAACAAGACAAGAAAAAATTGCTTTTAGCTCCTCATAGAGTTTTTATTTAGCTTTGTAAGCAGAATGTTATAGTGCAGTCCAGAAATACATATGCAGTAGATGACCTTTCGGTCCAGAAGAGACAACAGATATATGTAACTCGATGCCAGATGAATTTATGCTTGATGTAAGGTGAGTTTAATAGTGCTAATTAATATTACAACAACTATGTAGATTGCAGTGGATTTCTCACCACTGGAAATCATAAACCAAAATTGTATTTCTTCTCTAAAGGATGGTGAACCCTAGTGTTTATAAATTCAGTCAAAAATGGACAAAATTTGGAGTTTCATCTGTATTTATTGTATGTATTTTAAGTCATGTATGTTTTAAAATGGTTTGGTTTTTTTTTTCTGCAGTATTGTACTCTTGCTGAGCCAAAAGCAAGCGCTGGAAGAACTTAAGCAAACAGTTCAGCAATTAAGATGCTCTGAGGCAAAATTTGCAGCCCAGAAAGAACTGCTGGAACAAAAGGTTCAAGAGAATGATGGAAAAGAGCCACCACCTGTAGTGAATTATGAAGAAGATGCCAGATCTGTGACTTCTATGGTAAGTTTTGCATCTGTTTTACTGAATTGTGCAGCCTTTCTGTTGTATTTTGGTCCTGGGATCAGAGTGCCAGGATACTCACAGGGTCGACTGAAGTGAATAAACCTCACTTTCCATTTGTGAATACTTGTCTAGAAAAACAAGTTCAGTTGTGTGATTTTTAATTTTTATTTTTTTGTTTGAAATGACTTGTAACACCCCCTATATGTCTGTGGGCTTGGTTTATTCTTCTGTATGGTTGACACTTAGATTCTCATTAGACTGTTTTATACTCAAATGTGTAAAACCTTAAATAGATTTAGTAAACATGACTGAGTAGCTGTTGGTAATTTCATTGACTGTGTTGAACCTTCACAGTTGTAGATAGAAATATAACAGTAAAAGCTGCTGGAACCACTACACACATTGTGTAACTAAGAAGTGACTTTTATGTATAGTAATTACTCTTTTCTTTGAACAGAAACAAACACTGATTTCTTTGCAACTTACTTTTAAATATTTACATCCTCTTAATAATCAAAAGGAACATTTTGTACTATGATGAGGCCCCATGTACTTAAATAAGTACTTTGCTAACATTTTGTGTGGCTTCCTTTTCTCAATTGTATGCAGCTATGTGTAGGGACATTAGGCCACATAAAAAAAGCAAACAAACTCTATCTGTTTACTAAAGGGAAAAGCAGTAGTGTTTGCTTTTATGGATTACGTTTGACATATATGAGATGTTGGTGACTTGTTTTCTTTGGAGGTTTAGCCTGCCATTGTTTTGGCCCACAGAGCAGTAGCTTAGTGAAAGAATAATGAAATGGTTGTTTCTGATACGAATGCTTTTGTTTTCCCTATTTGTGGAACCAAGTTTGGTTTTATTTCCGTTCCCTTTCTACAGACGTACTTAATTATCACTATGCTCTTGCTTCTACTACTGTTTAATATTTACAAGGCACTGACAGGTTGTTGCCGTTTTCACTGGTACCAAACATTATTTTACAAAGCTGGAATGCTTATCATAATCTAGGATTTGCTGAAGCACAAAAAGATGGAAAAGGAAAGATCAGGATAATGATTGTGAAAGATTAGGAGGCGTGGAATCTTTTTGGGGTAGGCTGTCTTGTTAGTTATTTCATGTTATGTCCTGTAGTAGCGCTAGTGAATATTGTCTGTAAGGGTTAGTTGAAATGATGAGTCTAATCAAGAGACTGGTATTCTTCTGCCTCAGTGCATGATTATTAAAAACTGTCATCCTGTGTACAACTGTCTGTTTCAATGGGTATGAGAAAATACTTCTTGCATATATGTACAACATAAAGTGAAGAATACTCACTTCTTAATATTTTTGGAATAAAAGTTATCCATGATGATTTTTTTTTTCCCCCTGGAGTATCTACATACTGAGATTTCTGGAATGCTGCAAGAAATAAATTTTTGTATATATTAAATGTGCCAAGAGTAAGAAGAATGTTGCTAATTTGGCTTCAGGGAATTTAGTCTTACAATTTGTACATATCATGAAAAAGAATGGAATTTAACTTAAGTATTGGGTGTTTTCCCTTGAGTAATTTATTTAAGAGAGGCAGATACCACTTAAGTTTTGTCTAACCGTTAAGTTAATATCATGAGCTAGTAAAATTGATTAAAAAGTGGTAGATGCAGCTGCAGTCTAAATTGAACTTTTTTCAAATTGCTGTACTTTGAGAGGGCAGTCTTAACTGTATTTCAGGATGAAAAAAATAATGCACCGATAGGCTGTTCATATAAATAACGTGCTTTTTATAATATGATTTTTTTTTTTTTAGTAGAACTCCTTAAAATTATACAGCTGTCAGATTATTAAAATGAAATGTTCTTACTGCTGATTGCTAATCGTGGTATCATTCAAGAGGATTGTTGTTTCTTCAGCTGTGATTCTGTTTAGGTTTCTTGTCTTTATCCAGAAACGGTTCATCTAAATGTTGTCTGATACTACATTTGAATGTGGTTCTTTATTCCTACTCAGAACTTCATCGTAAACATTTGTTTTACAAATTTTATTCCTAGGAATGACAAAATCATTCCTTGTGGAATCATGGCTTGTGTTGTGAGCGTGCATATGAAGTAAATTTTAATGTATTCAGTCACAAATGAATTTTTTTTTGTAATTTAAATTAAAAATATGATATACAAAACAATTTTGTAAAGTTTTCTGTTTGAGTATTTATATGCTGTCATATAAATACAATCAAATTCATAGTAGATTAGTTCACAAATTGTGCTGCTTTCCATCTCTTGCATTAGGTAACTGTACACTAGCATACTAAGAAGGAATGAAATACTGAAATGCTTTTTGATGTGTTGTTGTAGACAGTGTTATATGTGTGTGTGTTATAACTTCCTTTTTTCCTTGTTCTTTTTTTGCCTCTGTTAACTGTAGACTGCACACATCTTCAGTATGGTTTGTTTTAGTCAATATGTTTTGTTGTTTGCAGAATGTTAGCGGTGTATTAGTGTGCATGTATACATTTTAAGAATAAAGGAAATTGCTGGATGTTTCTCTTTTGGTTGGTGATGTAGCATAGCATGGAGTTAAAAAAATTTTTTTGGCCATTACTGAAGATTGCATTTATAATTTTTGGCATCATACGTGGAAAAATATTTTTTTCCTAGTATTTATGCCTTTCTACTGAGATAACCATGCAAGACAGGGATAATTTTAATGCTGAAGTTGCTACAAGTTTAAAATAATGGCTTTGAGCCCCTTCAAGTTGTGCAATTTTTATACTATACACTATGTAATCCAAAGAATCATAGTTAACTTTTTCTTCTATTCTTATATTAAAGAGATAAATACCAAGAAAAAGGTGGTTATTCCCTGTCAACTGCTGGGTTTATTTCCCAAATGTATCCAAATCGATTGGATATGTATTAATTTACTTTTGCAAAAAGTATCCTACCTTAGATATGCTGCTGAAGTTGTGTATTGCAGCTGCTACAAAGTTGCTCTATCATTTTATCTATCAGTATGAAATCTGATTTCGTTCATAAACTGATGCAGGGATCTGTGAAGAACATCACATTCTGACTGTGCTAGCTGTCAAACAGAAATACCTGATCAAATTTGCATCTAGTCACACTATCAAATCTTTCTGATTATGAAAGGATCAGTTTTATTCTTTAAACAGCTAATGTAAATGTGGATATGGCTTAAGATACCTGTTGTGACTCATATGACTGAAGCTGTTCAGGGTTAACTCGTGAAGCTTTGTTTTATTGTGATAAAACAAATGCACCCTCTCACAATGCAATTTCCAGAATAGGATACAATCACAAGTCCATATTTAATAATGCTATTTATTCAGAGGATAAAAAGGTTTTACATCCTGGTAGATCACATAACATGTCTAACGCTATTTCACATTGTTTGATGTAGCATTTGCCAGGGTTGCTTCATTAAATCCAGTCAGTGAGTCAGTTAGAGCTACTCAGAGTCACAAAAGGAATCTTCACTGTTAGGTGCCAGTTTCTGGGTGGCAGCGTGGAGAGTGCAGATTGCAAGGAATGTTACTTTAAACCAGTCAAAATGGTATGATAATTAAGTTACAGACAACTCATTTCTGGTGGGTTCATGTAATGGTTGGCTAGGGAGACTGGGCTCCTCACGGGCCCCTAGAGACTTCCTTTGAGGTTAGGGGAAAATTTTGGGGTTCTCCTCTCCTGGAGGGAGTTACTGCCTTCTGTAGGTTGGCACGGATCTGTGCTAAAGTTGGGTGGTGAGTCCCTGCTTACGGCCAGGGATCTGCAGCTATGAAATGCTTAGTTCTTGGTGTGTCATGGACCCTGGAAGGACCTACAGTTGCTTGTGGATTTCAAGGTCATGTGATACGGAGAGAATGTTCTTCTATCCTGTTCCTTCCTTACATGTTGACTTCTGGCCGCTGTTTCCCTAACAGCTATTGGCACTTCAGGGTATAGCTGCTTCAGTGCCTCTACTCTGATTCCAAGGACCAGACTTTCTTGGACTTGAATGCCTCAAATCTGGACTCCACCACTAGATTTGTCAGACACATTTCTTTAGCAGGCATTACTGTGACTGTGTGGCATACTGTGACATATCTTTGACTAAAAAATAACCAAATCCAAACCACAGCTTTTTGAATATATATTTAATGAGATCTGGAAAGACTGTGTCATTCCTTCTGTTACTGAGTAATGCATTCTAATTAAAGTAATTCACCTGTATACTAAGTCTAGTCACTAACATCATGCTAAATTCAGTTCATGCTATGCTTATAAATACTGTATTTGGGGGTCTTTTGGCTGCATGACCCGCAGCTGGCACAGTGCTCTGCTTTGTTGGCCGATGAACAGATTACTTGCTCTCATAGATTCAGTCTTCACTTTATGCGGCTGGTACATCCTGTAAGTTACTTCAGTTGTGTATCAATTTATCCTCCTTTGGGTACAAAATGCTGAATTCCAAAGTCCTCCTTAGAAAATCTCCTTTAAGAGGGAACCTCTGCTTGAGTTGAGGACCCGTGAAACTTTGTTTTCAGTTATCTCTAAGGAGAAACCCCTAAACTGTCCTTCTGATATGACCCCTTACCTTTGGTCTGTATTCCCTGTATTTTTCTGAAACATCTTTTGAGTAGCCGTTGCAGCAGCAATAATTCACCTGCTTGTAGCTTATAGCTACAATTTTTGTCTTTGCCGCCTTCTAATCCCCTCCCTACAAACTGCCTAACAAATGTGGGATCGTGTTTCATCAGGGCACTGATGCCATTATAGTTGGTGGAACCAGAGGAGATTTCCCTGTGCAGATCAGGAATAAAGGATTGAGTACACTTCATGCTTTGTGCCTTGCCGAAATGTGGGATTAGCTTCTGATCTGGAATTTTTGAGTTATAAAATAACCAGAACACAGGTTTTTGCTCCTAATGAGAAAAGGAGAAGGGTTTGTCTTTCTCCGTCTGGAGGGTATGTAAATTTACGTAGATTTCTGGCAAGCCTATTACTGTCATTTTAAGTTTGTGGTTAGTAAAGATGATTTCCATTCCAGGTGACATTCTTTGGCATGTACACTGCTCTCCAGGGATTCACTAACATGCTTGTGGTAGCTGTGAGCGATCTTCATCCTTTCCTGACTTAAGCTACTGACCATTGCAGAGACCATTAGGAATTGAGGGATTTTTTGCCATTTTGTACAGCACTTCTTATGTTCAATAGTCCAGATCCTCATGTAAAAATGCCTGGAAGTTGTGTTTATGTCTGCTTAGTCTGCTGAGTTCATTGTGTGATTCACTGTGCTTCACCACCTGCACTGTAAAATTGTTCATGCCTCATGCAAAATGTATCCTAGAGGTTCTTCACCTTTTTGTATTATTAGCCCATACAGCTTTTTCACCAAACTTTTCTTCTGTTGAAATTGCCCTGTTTTGATAGCTCTCTTGAGCTAGGTGAAGAAATTTTAATTTTTCAAAAATATGTATTCATTCCAAATTTGACTCTAAGCTTTCAGAAGTCTGAACCGGTTTGTTAAGTTGTCTTTATTAAAATCAGTTCTCCTTTGTCATCATTATGCGATCAGAGGATGGAGGTGTGTTTGTGGCATACAGATACATTCATTAAGCAAAGCAGGAATTCTTTACTGAATTTCAGAGGCCTCTCGATCTGCCTTGCAAAAGCCTTTCTCTGTCTGCCTTTTCCTTTCAGAAAAACAGTGATTGGACAGGATTTCAGTGCCTCAGCTTAGGTGCAGTACATTTAGTCATCATCTTCTCTAAAGCACAGTTGACATTCTTGATGATAATTAGATGAAATCAATTTCCCCCCCCCCCCCCTTAAATGAAAAGGCTGTTTAGTATGTAAAAATTAAAATGTACCATGTCTCTGGAAACATTATTGCTAGCCCCAATTAAGAGGTACTTTGCTTCCTTTAAGATGTCTAATGTGTATGTCTAACACACACATTTGTGTGTTTGGAAGATTTACTAATCATTTCAAAGATGAAGGTGACATTTCCCTGACATTTCATACATAGCTGGAAAAATTGGTCCTCTGAAACTATAATTAAAACAGATAACATAGTGCAATCAACTTAACTGTACATTCTGTTCTGACAGATAGTAATTCAAAAAGAAAGCAAAGGGTCAACCGTAGTATTCTTGCTGCTTTTTAAAACATTAATTCATTTACACAGAGTGTATGCTGACATCTGATGCTTTCCTAAGTAAAATCTGCCAAATACATTCAGGTTTTTGTCTCCAAATAGTTCACCAATCTCTTGTGTAATGATCTTTTCTATTGCTGTTTCACTGAACAAAAAAAAATACTTTCTAACTCTGTGTTGTACCTTAAAAATTCTGGTATATAAGTAATAATATGCATATAAGTAATCAAAACAGTAGAAAACTTTATTTGGAAATAAAGCAAGTATTTTTGATAGTAAGTTGAGTGAATTCCTTGACTTATTATAAATTATACAGATTATATCTGTATTTGTTTTTTTTTTATGTTAGTGTTATATATGAGTAGTTACATTCCTGCAGAACAGATTGTCGTAACAGTGCTTGATTTCACATATAACAGTAATGAACTCAGAGTTACCACTCAAAAGAAGGTCTTAATGTTCCTGAAGATACCAGGTCACTATTTACTTAGTGCTCTAAACCAAAAATATGCTAGAAGTTTTGTGGAAAGGGAGAGAAGATAAGAGAAGAAAACATTACATCACTGTCTAAATTGATGTGCACCTGCTTCCCATGTACCACAGAACTGCAGAGTAATTTAAATTGGAAGAGATATCAGGGAAGCCATCTGGTCTTGTTTCCTGCATAGAGCCGGGTCATCTTTTGTGTTATGTCAGGTTACAAAATGCCTTTTTTCAGTTGAGGTTCTAGGAGGTCTAGTGATGGAAGTCTCTCTGGGCAATCTGTTTCAGTGTTTGATCACTGTCCTTATTGTGATTTTTTCCCCACCGATATCTAACTGGAATTCTTCTCTGTTGCTGTTTTCCTTTTGCTGTATACTACCTGGAAGAATCTGCCTCCATGTAATCACTTATTTTCAGCTCTGTAAATTAAAAAAATTATGTAGGAGAACTCAGAAAGGCAAAATAATGCTCATATACGTGGAGGACCTTCTGTAGAATTAGTGAATGAGTACACTGAGCTTCACAGACTTGAAAAAGCAGACTGAAGACTAACATGATGAAGATACATACAATATGCTGGGTGTTGGATGACATAGAGAAAGTGAATATGGAATGCTGGTTGTTCACTGTCTCTTCAGAAACAAGAAGTAGGTGCCATCAGATAACCACAGAGGCAGATGATTCAAAGCTAGCAGACAGACCTGTTCTGCAAAAAACATGTAATGAAGTTGTGCAACTGGTTGCTACACCAGTGGTCTGTAATAGTTTATACAGATTCAGAAAGCAGCTGAAAAAAAATTCTTCCATAACTGTAGAAACATAACATCTTACACAACTAAGGCAGATCTTACGTGACAGAACTTAAGAGGACAAACATATGCTTTAAAGAATTATCATTCCCCTTTTCCTGCAGGCCATTAGGCCACTGGCATAGCTTGGGCTCTATCTTTTGTCTGAGAAAACATAGCTGTTCTTAAATTTCACACCAGTAAGTCTGTTTTTTCAGGCTACACCCTGCAATTCATAAGGTGGAATATTAATTTACATCCAGTGCAGTGTTTTACAGTATGTGTATCTCAACTATGCATTATTTCTGCTGCTTTGGAAGGTGTTGCTTGTGTTTAAAACAGAAAGTGTTACCTTATCAAAAAATGATTTTTTGAATAGCTGTGCTGTTTAATTGGTTTCATTGTGTACTGGAGATATTTTTAATTAGCTTTGAATGTTTTAATTTTTAGTAACTCTACGTTCTATCTTCATGGCTCTGCAAACTGCAGCTCTCAATTCTAGATATCTACAATAGCAAACTAAGAAAACACGTATTTTTATATTTCCGAGGAAGGTGCTCTGAGGGTAATGATCTGTTCAGCTCAAATAATCAGCTCATATTCAGCCAGCAACTCATTCCATTTGTGAGTGCAGTGTTAATAGTTTAAAATATCCTGTTTTGTCTGATAAAGGTAGTGAGATTCTTTATCTGGTTTTCTACCTGTGGTCTTTCTGAGACACCCAGAGGAAAAGGAAAAAAAAAAAAGCTTTTTAGGCAAGAGATTAGTCTTACTTCAGACATAAAATCATAGACCTTGGGGACATCAGGCATCTACTGTTCAGATTTTAATATACATCAGCATTTACATCTCCCTGAGTATGTGCTAATACTTATAAAACAGACACACAAAGATTTTGTGGTTACAATCCTCATCCAGTCATCAATAGGCAAGCTAGAGTTGCTGTTGCAGTCTGTTTGTTATATAGTTTTGGGGTGTCTCCTAAATAACTTCTAATACCCAGTGCTGAAGTGACTAATGCAAAGATCCATTTTCAGAAAATTATTTTCATCATCATCATCATCGAATAATTTGGGTTGGAAAGGACCTTAAGATCATCTAGTTCCAACCCCCTGCCATGAGCAGGGACACCACACATTAAACTGTGTCGCCCAAGGCTCTGTCCAACCTGGCCTTGAACACCGCCAGGGTTGGAGCATTCACAACTTCCTTGGGCAACCTAAGAATTCTTGCTTATAAATCAGTGAACTCCATTCTTATGCCAGACATTTATAGCCTTCTGAAAGTAAAAATTTTTCTTGTTCTTCCCATTATGTGAATCTGAAGCCTTAAGATGAATATTGTTCTGGCACCTTTTTCATCAGGAAAATCGTAGCATTCCTTTTATGAAAAAGAGAACATCTTAATTGCTCTGGCAGATACTGTCTGGTATGTCTTTTTTATCCGTATGTTCACTGAACATATAGTTTTCAATAACTAGCAGGAGCTCCTCCCTTCTGGTTTTGTTAAAGCTCTTGTACTGTACTGGAAGAGTTCTCATAAATCTCTAAGGACCACATCCCAAGCCAAATCTCAGAAACAGTACTGTCATGCTCACTTTTAGATGTCGCTGATAATATTCTAATGAAATCTTCTTGAGAATGAAGTTCCTCTTTCAGTTGGAGGGTCCTCATCATATTTCCTCTAAATTTCCTATGAAACTTCTCTAATTTCATTTGCAAGCTCACATTCAACTTCTGTATCCATGCTGATGCTTTGTATCTGACTCATTAGGCAGTTTTTCTTTGCATGGAATAGTATTAAAGTATTTATCTGTTCATATCCCCTATATGTACATGTCTGGCTAGTGTTTTTAGCAGTATTGAATATATGCTGCATTGTCCATTGTCCTCTTACTGCTAATCTTCCACCTTTTGATCAGTAGAGATATGTTACTATTAGCCTGCCCTTGGGAGCATTAGCTTTTTTATCTTCCTTAGATCCTTCTCCAGCTTCTTACTTGCTTGCCTTTCTAAAAACACACACACACACACACACACACATATATATATTTATAATAACACCTAAGATACAGCCATTTTTCTGGATTTATACAGCTAAAAAGCTCTTTGGGACTTTTATGTTATGCAGCTCAATTTAAGCAAAATCTTTTGCACTGTTGCTTTGTCTTGCTGAGGTTCATTCAAAATACTGTTGTGAATATGATTCTTAAGGCTTGTCATTTTTGATTGTGTCACAGTTCTGGGCATATTGTATTATTTTTCATACACTCCAAGGTCTGTGGTGATTTTGCCCAGTGACAGAACTGTATGCCTGGCAAAAGGGATATTTTTGTCTACAAGACCCTAACAGTTGCAGTGCATGACCAGAGAAGATAAATTTTAGGGGAAAATCCATTAAAATGGACAGGAACTCATGTTGCACAAAATCCCCCGAAGTGAGCATACAAAAGAGAGAAGCTTGGCTTTCTGTGCTTCGTGTAAAAAGATGCACCTAAGGAAATCCTCAACCAAAATACGGAGTGCTTCCTTTGCATTTTTCAGCTGCCCTGAATCCTGCACTTCTTTTGTGGGGGTTTATACTTTATTTTTCCTTTCTGTATCTTGTCAAAATTGAAAAATAAAAAGTAAAATAAAGAGTGCCCAAGTGGTTGTCTTTTGCTGTGACATCTCTTGAAAAGAGCTGAGGTGATTGTTTTGACTGTTAAGAAGGAAAAAGAGGACTGGAACAAAAGTCTGACTGAGATGTATACACCTGGAAACAGGAGTTCAGCATTCCTTGTTTTGTGGCAGAATTATAATAACACTGCTGCATCCAAAATTGATTTCTTGTAAAATATGACAGAGCACTTTAATCTGATGATTACAAGTAGTTGCTGTCAATAAGTGTCTCAATAAAAGTTATTTAATAAATCCTTTCAACATTATTTGGAAATAAAAGCAGTAGTGCTCTGCATTATTATTAAACACGATAATTCCCACCCATATCATTAAACAGTAATTCCCACCCATAAAACAGATCTTTGCATTCAGTCTTCCATCAGTCCAGGGTAAGTAGGTGGCTTTTCAGCAGCTTTGCTACGTGTGATCATCCAATGGATAGAAAATTCATTACCTGTTCTAAGTGCCAGTCCCAGGTGTGGTGGAGATTCATTTCAGTTCATTCTGGAGAGTGATTAGAAATATAGCTAGTCCTAAAAGGGAACTATCAGTCAATGAATTTTTCATAATTCCTTGTATGATGTGCTCTCATGCCACAAGTACACTTAAACACAGTTAAAAAAATAGATTATAAGTGTTCCCTAATGACAGTATATATTTTCATATGTATCTAGCTTTTTAATGATAAACTACAATTTATTCTACAATAATTCAGTCATTGCATAAAATATTATGGCTCACAGATGAGTTTTCTTTTTAATGAAATTGGTGTACTATAAAATAAAGGAAGTGACAAATCACACTATAGTTTTGCTAATATCTCTGAGAGTCGTTCATTTAAACTAAAATGAAACTGAATCAGCTAATATGTTTTAGTAGCTGGAAACATGCTAGGAAACATGCTACTCCATAATGCTCTCTACGATATCCCTGATGCAGAACTCCCAATTCCTTTCCCATGTCCTTCTCAGGTTTGTTAGTCAGGTTAGTAAAATGTCTTACGAATTTGTCTGAACTGTATGTAGTGACTACATAGCCAGCAGGGTTGTCCCGTTTGGTCCAATATCTGATGTTTGCTGGAATGAGTATTGTGTGGAATTACAATGAACTGTTCTTCCTGAGGACATGGAGAGTCTTCGCTCTCTGTTAGCTTCCTTCAGAAATTTTAAATAACCTGATAACCTGAGATATTCCTTTCATCTACTAAATCCTTTGCTAAATTGTGAGGGCCTTGGCTGAGAGATTCAAAATTTGATGTGACTAGGATGGAGATCACTGAATGACAGTTCTGATGAGCATTTCCTTTTATTTTGGAAAGCAGACTTAAAATAATGCTCTGACTTAACTAGTAGGATTGTACACACACATAAATATATACCTATGAAAAAAGTAGATGGGCTGTTCTGGGTTGTATTCTTATACAAGTTTAGGAAAAAAAAAATACATAACATGCATAAAAATCCCCTCTTCACACTGGTGAATATACTGTTCTGAGTGAAAGCACTTTTCCTGCAGATGAAATGCGTCCTTCTAAGGTGGTCTGCAGCTGAGGAATGGCAAAAAAAAAATAAAAAAAATTCTTTAAAAGACCACTGTTGCTGCTCGTCGGTTTTATCCAGGTTGTCCTAAAAATTCTTAAATGGAATAAATAAACTCACTTCAGACTACAGTTGTGTGTCTCATGTATTTGATAATGCCTCCTGTGCTGACAAATTACAAGTCTCCGTTGCTGTAAGATAGGGTGTAGTTTCAGTATGTCAGAGGGAAAGTGCTGTGAAAATACTGAACAATGTTCATAAATATACTGTGGTTTGAACAGGGAATGCACCGTATTTGGAACAAAGCCCATTAATCTGCATTTTAATGCTCGTTCTGTTTACTGTGGTTGTTAGCCTCTATGTATCATTTGTTGCTGCCTATCAAACCCTCTGGTGTCTGAGTCCATGAGTCTTTCTGGTACTTGGGAGTCAATAAGCCTCCCTCTTGTTAAAAAACGTTTTTCAATAAAGAGAATCTGCTGAATGTAGAACCATACTTGCAGTTTGGTGTCGTCATTAGATAAACATACCATCAGCATAAAATAGAAAGAAAACAACTGAGCTTGTTTAGTGGAAGTGTAAATGGAATTCTTGCATCTTTTTGGTAACTTATTTTCTCCTGATCTATAAGAAGCATGCATTTAAGTGCAGTTAAATATTATGACTCACTTCTAAAGAGATGTGTGAAATGAGTGGATCATTCAACACCCAGCATGCAAGCAAAATTAGACTGTGTCATCCTGAATTGTTAATAAGATTTTTTTGTTTAAATCATCAATATTATAAAAATAAAAATCAGGTCCCAGCACAGAGATTTTTATTATAAGAAAATTAATTGGCATACAATATTACTTGAGTCTGAGAAAAGGAATAAAAATGTTCTTGATGGGTAGAGGTAGTTAAGGAGTATTTCAGGGACTAATAAAATCCATATTTGTGTTTTGACTGTTAGTGTTTTGACTGTTTGACTGGTTTTTGTACTGTTTTGCACAACATACAGATTAAGGCACATTGCAGAATTTTACTGCCAAATAAATAAATTTATATTACTGAGACAATGTTTAACCTCTGTCCTGTTAAGTAAATTGTATTTGTGTCATTTTCAAACACTGGTATATTCTGTGTACAGAATAAACAGATTTTGCTGCTTATTCTGAAGTCCTGGAATGAACTGAAGCTGCATTTATTACATTATCAGATTTTCAATTTCTTCAGTGAAGGGTGTCCAAAACCTGGAAGCAACTTTCATTTGTAACACACGCAAACACTTGTAGTCTGTCTCCATTATCAGTTTCATACAGTTTAGATAACCTATAGCTAATTAGAATGAGGTTGTTCATGTGTGATCTCTCTGCTACAGGTTTAATTACTTTGCAGATACTCATTAAAATATCTTGCCTGTTTCTGAGAGTGATTTACAAGCAATAAACTCAGTTTGTCACTATTAAAAAAAATACATTTTTGTATTTTTTGAAAGATTCTTTGATACTAATTTGGAGAGCTGATGGTAGCTCAGAGGTTAAGACATATACAGTCTTCGGGCTATGTCACGTTATGAGCTGTCTGGAATTTACATTGACTTACGCTGAACTAGAGGTGCTTAAGGGCTGTTTCAGTGTCCCAGTTAGGTCCCTCGTCTTACAGAGTTTAAAATCCAGATGGTGCCTACAAGTATGAGTTATGATAATGCCAGAAAGCAAATGGATCCTATAACTTGCACTGATTGGTAGTAGTATTTACAAGTAGTCTATTGTTAGAGAAGAACATGTTAATAAAAGGAAAAAAACCCAAACGTATATTTAGTAAGGATAATGTACCTATGTATTTTCATTTTACTATGGGGGCTTTTTTTTTATTCTGTGGTTTTAAAATCAATGTCCTTTAAAATAATATTTCAGGAGAGAGAGAACTGAGAATTATGCCCTGTACTTTTAGGATACAAAAGAATTTCAGTTCTCTTTGTAGTTAGCAATAGTGATACTTAAAATAATTACACAAAATATTTAAGAAATTATAGAATTTGTCAGTGGTTAAATTGATGTGAGTTAGCCTAATCCCACTGAAGCTGACACTTCTCCAGTAACTCAGTGGTCGTACCAATTTGCTAGGTTTCACTGGAGATACCACTTTTTCTCCTAGGACAAGAAAGACAAAGTCTCAAGATTTGATACTATACGTCATTCCATAGCTGGAATTATAAGGTCTCCAAAATCCATGCTGGGCTCATCCTCGGTAAGTGGCATCAGTAATGTGGTGGTGTACTATGCTGTGTTATTTTTACAGTTTAAGTAGGATTTTTTTTTTTCTCCTGAAGCATTGTAAATTTCCATCTATAAGGACAAAAATTACATTAGAATAATGTTATAAAAACAGTGTTCTAATTGATCAGCAGACATCATAATATTGTGGCATATTAGTATGTGAGAACAACTTACTGCATTTAAAGAAGAAAAAAGGGAATTTTTATGTTTTTTGCAGCAATAAGACTGGTGCTACACTTTGAAGAGTCCCCTTCCTGGGGAGTCTGATTTACTGGAAATGCAGTGTGTTATCATAGCCTGTAGTGGGTCATGCATGTGCTAAATTGTTACAATAATTATATTCCCTGTATTTGTTATAAAGGCACCAGTATATAAGCATATTATTGCTACTACTACTACTACTTCCTCAACAGCTTTTACTATTTAAGTAATTAGGCATTATACGTCTTACTTCAATCCACACTAAAAATGCTTGTTGAGTATCTCTTACTTCTAGTTGACTTTTGTTCAGGTTCCCTAATGGATGAAAAAACTTTCTTGTTTCTTTTGCTTTTGTATTACCTCTGTTTGTTTTCAAGAAGCTTGGAAGATTAATTAAAATACTAGAGCACCTACTTAGGGAGGTGACAGATTCTTTTTTTTTTTTTTCCCTGAAGTAGAACATCTCAACCCTTAAAACAAAAAAGAACCAAAACAAGCAAACAAAAAAAACAAACAAAAAAGTAAAGTTGGGCAAAATTTTTAGAACTTTTTAAAACTGCCTTTTAAATGTGATCTTGTTACCTGGACCATTAGCTCAAAATTTTTGAGAAAACTTTAGAATGAATGATTCAACTGTTTTATGCTCAGCATTGCATCCAAGGACCCATTAAAAGACCGAGTAAACTTTATTTAGGCTAAACAATATCCAGAATATGTGGAAGAGGTTAGAGTTGCATATACACATACGTGTAAGTATGTTTGTATACATAGGAAAATTGTGTATAGTGATAAAGGAATGGGATAATAAATATGATAATGATATAAAATCAGTACAGGAAGACTCTTCGTATGACAAGTGTGAAAGTTACATGGCATATTTGAAAAGTAATAGGGGAAATCCTGCTAAAATATTGAAATATCCTTGGAGATATGTAAAATCTCCACAGTATCCTAATCTTTGCTTTATAAAACTTCTAATTGACATTAACATGCAACATCTCATATTAAAAGCGTATTAAAATGTGTATTGCTGTGGTCTCTGTTTGTGTAGACCTCCAACTCTATCTATTTGTATGTGTTGTACAACTTGTTTCAATTTTTATTTTTTTTTTTTAATAAAAATACTACCCAAAACTGCTTCAGAGAAAAATTGGAAGAGAAAAAAATTTAAGAAAATTATCAAGATAAAACATTCCAATTAAGTCAGGGTCAATGGCAAAGTCTTCATTAGCTTTAAATGTCTTTTTAAGGAACTTATGTGACTCATTTTAATATTCATTCCAATCTGTATCCCTGTTAATTCCATGGAAGCTGGTGTAAACCTGGGTGTAGATACATGGTGGGTAGGATTGCTGAAACCTTGGAATATATTTGGGAGAAGCAAGATTGGGATTGGGTCATTTGAGGCAGAAAGTAAAATCTGAATATACAAAGGTACTCTTGATTACGTGTCACTTAAATGAGCTTCAGAGTCACAGTATATAAACCAATCAATTTTCAGTTTTGCTGTGTTTTGATTTAGCAATTTCTCGTGTGCTAGAAAGGCTAAACATGCATATACAGCTAAAATTTGCTTCAGGAGTTAGTACTTAGCTCCTAATGTGGTCAGCTGCGAGGCTTTTTCCGGCTGACATCACTGTGCTTATTGCTAAATGTGTAAGCCAGTACTTAAAACTTATAATCCATCAACAAAGTATACAAAGTGATTACTGAAGGTGTGTTATAAAATAATTATAACACATGTAAAAGTTTTTTTTTTCTTTTTTTACTAGATCAAGACCATAAAGGATCTTGAAGCAGAGTAGGAAAAAATGTGAACTACCTGTTTTCATATTATATGTTTTAAGTATATTGAAACTTTTAGAAGTAGAGCCATATCTTGGTTTAAATACAGTGCTACTCTAAAACACTGCCGCCTATTTAATTGTTGGGAGAAGTTGGATTTTATATGTAATTAGGGAAAACAAATTTTTTTCATGTCATCTGAAGAAAGTCAGAGAAACTGCACTTCCAAAAGCAGCCAGGAGTTTATCTGTTGCTTAAATTATTTGTGTGCTCTCAGAATGTGAAGGTAAAGGGTAATATAGGGAAAAAGCATAGTTCGAAGAGAAAACAGCAAGGTTAGGAATTCATGTGCTTTTTGTGGGCAAAATTCAAGCCAGTTTTCTGTAATAAGATATACGTTTAATGAAATGAGAAAACACAAGAAAAGGGGCAACTTTCATGTACCTGTAGTGCAGTGCTATGAATGAATTGTTTGAAGTCTGAATTAATAACATCATAAATACTAGTATCTGCCCCACTGCCTATTTTTTTTTTGCCACTGCAACATTTGAGCTTAGCACAGACATCTATTATTGTTTATAGGTTAATAGGTTGAATTAATGTTGCTTTCATATGGTATATTAGCATGTGGGAATGAGCCAGGAATATGGAAGCAAAAGGTAGGATATTCCATAGGGAGTTATCTCAACTTATCAACCTAAATTTGTTGGTTTTCTTTGCCATATATGTCTGTGCCCCTCTTTTACACTTGGGGCAAAAACGTCCTGACTTGCTTAAAGATGGAATATAAGGAAGTACACAAAGTCTGAGCTGAGAATATATGTGAAAATACAGTGCTGTTAGTTTAATAAAATGTCATTCCCATTATTATTTTCTTTTCATTGACAGCATAAGTACAGGAATAATATCTAGGTTTTTGAGTTAGAAGTAATACACTGCTGTTCGTTCAATTTTTCTCATGAATAAGGGCAGCAGCTGGGGACTGGTTCATTTTACTGTTGGAAAAAAAATGCTATTTCAATGGATTGTTAAACAGGGAGAGAGAAGGGGGCTAAGAATAAGTAAAGAGGACAGTAGTAGCATGATGTATATGAGAACATTTCCCTCCACTCAGAAGGGATGTGTTTCATCAGGCCAGAGCAGTAGAAGTTAATTCAGAACTGTATGCTTTGTTTGTATCTGTTTGTGCTTAATTGAGGTGTGGGTCTTCCTGCTGTTATC
>NW_009929680.1:0-4225 GCF_000696875.1 Nestor notabilis | reverse complement strand
GTTTGGGTCTTCCTGCTTTTATTGAAAGTGCTGTTCATCAGGGTTGCCTGGGACACATTCACATGCCTGTTCAACTCACGATGCAGAATGCACTGTATTATTTTGTTCAGAGTTTTACTACTCTGGAGGTGAGAATTTCGATGAGTGCTGGCACTAATGATTTTGACTGACATAGAGCTTAAGTAAGGGCTTCTCTGTCTAGCTGTAACAAATAAATCTGAAGTGGTCATCGACCAAAATACAAAGTATTCCTCAGTGTTTTCTTAAACAATGTAAGCTTGTTAAAATTAATATGTTAAATTGGTGGTTAAAACTCATTAACTCCCATTTATAGCCAGTACACCCAGGTGTATATTATGTATTACAGTGTAAATGCTAGGAAAAGTATCTCATAGAGCTATTAACTGATCTGGGATGCAATTGGTAAATAAATTGGTGAAAATGTATTCAATTCAAATGCTTTGTATGAATCAATTTTGTATGTTTTTATATTTGAGAAGTTTCTGTCTGTATAAAGAAATGGTTCGTTTTGAATTGTTATTAATAACACATCAGCTGTGTGAGAAAGAGTTGGTCAGTATGACTCTGGAAAAATAGCAGGCCAAGTGAAAAATATTAAATGGTTTTATGGATGTTTCAATAATCTTTTGCTTTAAATATATTGATCTTTTAGGAGATAAAAAGAAGGTGATCAGTATGTAATTTTTGTAAATATAAGAGCCTTGGGGTTTTTTTGTTGACAGAAATATGTAATTTAGATACAGAAATAGAAATGATTGTTGTTTATCATGCTTTTCATATAAAAGTAAACTAAAAATAAACTGTTAGAGTAACATTTTTCAATATTTTTCCGAAGTTCTTTGATGTAATTTCAACCACTGAGAAACCGCTGGCTGAGCAAGACTGGTATCATGGTGCAATTCCAAGAATAGAAGCCCAGGAGCTGTTAAAACAGCAAGGAGACTTCTTGGTGCGAGAGAGCCACGGGAAACCTGGTGAATATGTCCTTTCTGTGTTTTCAGATGGACAACGGAGACACTTTATCATACAATATGCTGATGTACGTCTCTGATATAGTACTGAATATTTTAAATGTTAGGAAATTTATAATTTCAGCTAACCAATGTAGGGTCTGCAAATTTACTATAGCAGATGACTTTAGTGTTTATATGAAAATATGAAAACCCTTGGAAATATTTCCATCATGCTGAAATCGGGGAGGGAAAGACAATTTTGGGAAACAAATTAAAAATAAGAAGCATGAGGTTATTCAGCATCTTTTATTTTACTCTGAAAAGCCAAGATATTTCTGTAAATGTTTTGAAATCCAGAATTTGTTATTACTAATTTATGCATGTGTGTTTATTTTTAAAACCATTTTCTTAACTGGTATTTATTAGGCTACTTTTAATTCAGACTGTAAAGATTCCTTTGAAAATTGGAAACATGCACAGAGAAGAAAATAGTCTGTTGATCTCTGTGCTGCTGTATATTGAAGCTGTTACATTAGAGATGCTTCTGTTCTTTTTAGCCCTATGGATATTGTTCAGTATAACAAAACCACTTGTGGATGTTGCACAGTTCATATGCTTCTAAGGACCAGAACTGATTTCCTTGTTGCTCTAACTTAGGAAAAATTGATCATTTTAAACAGTATTTTAATTGTTATATGCCTTTATGCAATATATTTCTTCTTACTCTTCTTAATGCATTACTTGTGGTTTTTAACGTGTTATTTGTTTTACCTTACAGAATTTCAAACTCATTCAAAATATGACAGTTCTTATAATATTACTATAAATTCTTCTTGAAGTATGACAAATTAGCAAGTCATTCTCAGTTTTGATTCAGTAATGCTGCCAAAACATGTTTCAGTCTCTTGCAATAACGTCTCCCACATACAGGGAAAACCCCACAAATTTAATCATATAATGAGGTTTAGTTAGGGAGATTTCCTTGTCGAAGTCCCCAGCTGATGCAGCGTGCCTGGGTGAAGTCAATATTATGTACTTGTTTTGTTTTTTTCAATGAGAGGCAGCGATATTTTTGAAAATTCACAGAAGTTGGGAGGCTGTACTTACAGAAGCCAATTATATGTCAATCATTATGGGTGCTTGTCCAGCTGGAGTTTTCATTAATTTTCACCTAGAGTTTTCCTTATTGAAGTGAACCTTTTCACAAAGTCAGGGTTTATTTTATTTCGATTTTATGATCTGAAAGCATTTTGACATGGCAGGATGCTGAATGAGAAAATAAGAGCAATTAAATTAGCTGTACATAGACACGCAGTCTTACAAGATCCCAACACCACAGAAATAAATGCACATTGTGAACTTGGTGTGGCTGAAACACTTTTGTGTAAAAAACGTGACAAGTGGGTCTTCATAAAAATATAGTCAGTTAAAATAGATGGGTTTTTTTAATAGGTATTACTTTGAGGCTTGCCTGTAAGATGACTCATTTTTGTATTAAGGTTTTCCACCAAAAAAAAAAAAAAAAGCTGTCTTTATTTCCATAATTTCACTACTTACTCTTAGAAATGATATTTGAAATGTAAAACTGATGCTGTTTAATATTGCATAACTTGGATGGTCCAAACATCATCAGGATACTAGATTTTTATGCTCTTAAGTTTAGTAA
Source organism: Nestor notabilis (assembly GCF_000696875.1). NCBI lineage: Eukaryota > Metazoa > Chordata > Aves > Psittaciformes > Psittacidae > Nestor > Nestor notabilis. The sequence continues at coordinate 1,585 of NW_009929680.1, read as the reverse complement.
TAGGGCATTATGTTCATCTGCTCTTGAGATACATTTGTGTCAGATTTTCTTGACAATCATAGAAGTTAAAACTTTTTTCTTAAAGAAATGCAGGACTCTTTATGTACTGCTATGGGATGAATTTTTTGCATTTATTGTGAAAAAAAGAAAAAGCATTAATTGTAGAAAGAGTAAAGCTTATTAAGCTCTAAAAGGGATTTAGATGGTGGGATTACTATGGTCGTATAACAAGAGGGATTGTGTTCATGAGCGTTTTGGTAGGGAAGTTTGAGGAGAGTTTAGTGCAAGGGGTTTGTTTGTTAACATTGGTATGAACAATGTGGAATCAGGTCTCTGTGACCGGTCAAATCACACTTTTGGATCACTGACAAGTCCCCATATAGAGACCAAATTTGGTGTCCAAAAGTGTTCTCTCTATTATTTTGAAGTCTAATGTTAATAAAACTATGTGTGTGATAAATGACTTCAGAGTTCAGCTTTAAGCATCAAAATTCACTGCTGTCATTCAAGGCTGCTGTTGTTTTTTGAGCCTGTGCTATATTCAAACGTTAGTGATCTTAGTAAGACATTCAGGAGAATGGAATAAATACTTCTTTGCCATTTTTCTTTCCATCAAGAGTGTGGGCAAAGATAAGCAATAACAATATAATTTTTTCTCCTTAACACCTGAAAAAATGATAGGTCATAGCAGTCTTTGCTAAGAAAATGTTACATGCTTCTAAGAAAATATTAAGGATTTGACTGTTTCCATTGTGTTTAATTATATATATAAGACTAAATATATTTATGAAGCAAGGGAGGGAGGGAATTCTGTCTTGCCCAACTTCTCTGTGAATTATATGCATAACCTGCCATTTTTTAGCTGCTGTAGACTCTTCTGGTCTATACTGCTTATTAAAGACCAATCATGCATCTTGTGCTCTGTGCTAGGGATTTATTAATTTTATCAAACATCGTAAATGCAGTAAGATCCAAGTTAGATAGTGTTACTCATCTCCTGTTTATTTTATTGCCAGATGTTTAGTTTTTAGTTTGTTTTCTGTGATTCTTAGAACTTTAAGTAATTAGGAAGTGACTGGGTTTTGTAGTTTAGAATATTTTTATTTCACTCTGTCAGGGCTTTAACTGTCCTAAATCTTTAAATTATGAGTTTAAATAAATACTTATTTTATCATGTTGCCTTAAATGAGTGATGCAGTAATTTTGCATTTATTAATCATCTTCCTAACTATCATTCCATTTAATTCAGTAGAAATGCTATTAAGTAGATCAGAAAAAAAAAAAATCTAGTTCTGTAAAAGCAAATATTTCTTTGTATTGTTACCAGTGTGGGAAGGCTGGTCATGCACTTTTGCAGTTTCTTGTTCAAAATATTGCTTGTAGAGAAACAATTATTTTCTTTTACCTCCATACAGAATCAGTATCGTTTTGAAGGAACTGGGTTTCCAACTATTCCTCAGCTCATAGAGCATCATTACACAACAAAGCAAGTTATTACAAAGAAATCAGGTGTTGTTCTGCTGAATCCTGTTGTTAAGGTAATGCATACATTCCAAGAACTCTGTTTAGTTGAAAAGAATTTGCC
>NW_009929679.1:21930-24187 GCF_000696875.1 Nestor notabilis | reverse complement strand
AATATATTTATTATGTATTATTTTATATTCATTATTGTGAATTTAGCTAAAGCATAACCTAACTTTCTGCTATAACGATTATAGCTCTGATAATTTTTATAATTTAATCATAACTTAACTTTCTGCTATAATGATTATAGATCTGATAATTTTGAAATTATAGCTCTGATAGTTTGTGAAGTAGATTTAACAGGTTTTTTAAATGTAATCTCAAAGTTTTGTCTGTTTAAGAAAAAAAAGAATGAAAAAGAAAAAGAGAAACAAAAACAAAACCCAAAAACCAAAAGATCAAACTAAAACCAAACCAAAACAAACCAAACAAAATCCAAACAAACAAACAAAAAAAAAAAAGGAAAAAAAATAAAAAACCAAACCTCACGGTTATACAGAAACTTATATTCCTTCCTTAGAAGTAGCTTAACTGTCCAAATTAAGTTAATCAGTTAATCGGTTAGTTTAAAATCGTAAGACATAAACTTGGAAATAGCTTTGGAACATTTCAAGGTACATAATGTGCTGGAAGTGTACATTGAATCCATTAATTCCTCAGTTATTTGATATTTCAATATCTTTGCTTTAATTTAATTTAATTCTTATCTATATTTTATTGTGTAAATTTTAAAGATCTGCCAAGTACAAACTTGACTGACCCAAATTCTCATTTCTTGGGTCATTTGCTGTTTCTGCACAACCTTGAAAAAGTGTAAGATGAAATAGAATAATCAAAGCATTATTAAACACACTCTGGAGGATTTCATGTCTTTAATTTACAGACTGCAAGTGCTGCTAGAAGGAAGTGTTTGAAACATTTTATTCTTATTAGTTTGCATAGCAGAACACAGGAATGACTGTACAGACAAAACAAAAGGTACGACTCTACAGTACTTTGTATTGCATTGAATTTAAAAAGGAGCTAAGTTTCCACAGAAATGTAATGTTTCAAATAAAAAAAAGAGAAAAAAAAATAGACCCTTCAGTTATCTGCTTCTTTTATAAAGATGTCCTAGCAATAACAACATATTACTATTTCAAGACTTCTAGAACTTAATAAAACATCTAAAATGTGTCTAAAATGTAATAAAGACCTTGTGTGTGCATTGAAAACATCCCATTTTCTAGTTCTAGTCTTGACTTGAGGTTGGCTCCACTATTAACTGCACAGAGTTTTGGGATAATCTAACTATTCATGCTCTAACATAAAAATGATTGAATAGATCTTTTCCTAAGTTGAATCCTTAAAGGTGCTTCTGAATACAGGGGGGGGTGGGGGTGGGGGTGGAATACTCAGTTTTCAAGGAAGAATACAGTAGTAAAATGAACTATACTTCCAGTAACCACCAAAAGGATGGTGGATTATAAAAACGTCTTTTTGTTCATCATGACTGATCTTGCATCACCATTTACTAGTAGGTAAACTAGTACTACCTTTCAGAAGAACATTCTTAGATATCAGACATTATACTTCAGCAATTCACTTTTCATTCTGTGGAAGTTTTTCCATTGTCACACTATGTTTTGACAAGTGGTCTGGGCAGTGAGTGGGAACTGACTGACAGGCTGCACCCACAGGGCAGTGATAAATAGCTCTTGTTTCAGCTGGTGACCTGTCACTAGTGATGTTACCCTAGGGATTCATATTGGTGCTGTTCAATGTCTTCTCAAGTGATCTGGTTGATGGGATCAAATGTACCCGATGAATTTTGCCAATGACACCAAACTGAGTCAGGAAGTGGCACTTTGGAATGGAAAGCCACCCTGCAGGATGACTTGGATAGGCTGGAAGAGTGGGCTAACAATAACCTTATGAAGTTTGACATGGGCAAGTGAAAGGTTTTGCACCAGGGTAAGCACACTCCAAGAATGCAGCAGAGGCTGGTATCTACTTGGCTGTGGAGCAGCTCTGTGAAAAGGGGCCTGGGGGTCCTGGTAGATAGCAAGCTCAATATGAGTGAATTGTGTACAGTTACAGCAAAGCAAGCCAACAGGATGCTGGGTTACATCAATAAGGGCGTCACCAGCAGAGAGAAAGATGCCATTATCCCACTCTACTCAGTGCTTTTCAGGCCACACCTGGAATACTGTGTTCAGTTTTGGTCCCCACTATACAAAAAGATGTGAACGGGTTGGAGAGGGTCCAGAGAAGGGCCACAAAGATGACCAAAGGACTGGAAAACCTTCCATGTGAGGAAAGGCTGAGAGAACCACGTTTGTTCAGCCTTGATAAAAGAAGGCTCAGGGGAGACCATGTTCCATTTTC
>NW_009929679.1:19062-21621 GCF_000696875.1 Nestor notabilis | reverse complement strand
AGTGCTTTTCAGGCCACACCTGGAATACTGTGTTCAGTTTTGGTCCCCACTATACAAAAAGATGTGAACGGGTTGGAGAGGGTCCAGAGAAGGGCCACAAAGATGACCAAAGGACTGGAAAACCTTCCATGTGAGGAAAGGCTGAGAGAACCACGTTTGTTCAGCCTTGATAAAAGAAGGCTCAGGGGAGACCATGTTCCATTATCTCTACTCAACCCTGGTGAGGCCACATCTGGAGTACTGTCTCCAGTTCTGGGCTCCTCAGAACAAGAAAGAAAAAAAGCTACTGGATAGGGTCCAGTGCAAGGCCACGGAGAAGATTAGAGGTCTGGACCATCTCTCTTGTCAGGAGAGATTACAGGAGCTGGGCCTGTTTAGTCTAGAGACAAGAAGACAGAGGGAATCTCATTAATGCACATAAATATCTCAAAGATGGATGCCAGGAGGGTGGTGCCAGACTCTTTTCAGCAGTGTCCAGCAACAGGACAAGGAGCAATGACCACCCATGGGAGGTTGTGGAGTCTCCCTCTCTGGAGATACTCTAAATCCACCTGGATGTGCTCCTGCGTAACCTGCACTAGGTGACCCTGCCTTAGCATGGGGGTTGGGCTAAATGATCTTCAGAAGTCCTTTCCAACACTAGCAATTCTGTGATTCTGTGATTTATAATGTGGTGTCATTTGAAATAATGCTAAATAACCAGAATACCCATTTTTTTCAAGCTTCAATCAGTTGAAGATAGAGGTAGCACTGATAAACTGGCAGGTTAGGTAAAACCTAGGTAAAACAACAAAACCCAGTAAAAAATACTCAGATGGAAAATCTTCCCAAATGAGGTCGAGTACATTATAGTAGTAAGCCTAAGAAGTGTAAAACCAGTTATTGCTCAGGTGTCATTTCTCACTCATTCTTTTTTCAAACTGCACTGTAGACCTCACTGCTATAACAGCACAGCTCATACTGAAACAGCACTGTTGAAACTGCTTTCATGGTTATTGCTATAGTTTACTTTTGATCCCTAATGAAAGAGGCACATTTAGTGTTCTCTTGCGTTAGAGATGTTAAACTGAAATGCTCTGCTTTAATTGCACAGACATGAGTGGTTACTGTTCAAGCTGAAAGTAAAATTACTCTCCTAATCAAGGTCAAATGCTTTGTGGGGAAGTTTTTCATAAATAATTGAAGTACAAACAATTGTAATAGTGACTAATGGGAATTAGGGGACGTGGGCTTACAAACACAGCAATATGTTTTGCAGAGCAAGGGAAACCTTGAGTAAGGTTATGAAATAAAATGGAAAAATGTTTTCCTCTTCACCTGTCAGCCTTTTTTAATGTGTCTTACTCTTTTTTATGTCACCTCCCAAAGCACATTTTCATAAGCAGAATTTTGAGTTTACTTGAAACCACTTTACATTGTATCAGTAATTAAAAAAGTCAATTATATTTTTTAAGTACAGATTCACATTGGTAAATAGTCTAACTTATTGTAGTTAGATTAGAATAAGGTTAAATAAATAGCCAGCCCTGCTTAGTTAATCCTTTTATATCATTGACTTCCAATGTAGACAAAAGAATTTAAAATAATAGAAATAAAAAGCCTGAATTAAGTGATCAGAGCTCTCTTCAAATATTTTTTAAAACTGTAATAATAGACCACTCTCATGGGATTAAATAAATGCTAAAGAAGAACTTCTTTATTTTTATACAATTACTTTAGATGTTCAAGACCTACTTTTTTTTTAAAAAAAGGGCTTTCAAAGTGTTACATACCTGTTTCTGAGTTCTCTACCTGTTTCTTTATGGGGTTTCTTTGAAGCAGCAAGAGTAATAATAATAATAATACCAACCAAAACCAAAACAACATAGACATTCTGCAAGCTATTATTAATTTTATTAAAATATAACTTGTGACACCAAGAAAAAGAATGTATTTGATAAATAAATTGTAAAACTTACATGAAAGAAAGGGGTGGGGGAAAAGAAGTGTTTCCTATTCTGACAGCAACTGAGAATAATTTTTCAAGTCATAGAAATGAAGAAGCATCTGCCTCCCTAATACAAGGAAATTATCATGCTCAATTACACACTCTGTTTGTCTGCACTTCTGAACTTCTCTGGCAGCAGATGCACATAAATACCTTTAAAAATGGTATAATTCTATAGTGCTTTATGTAGTAAAATAAGGCTAAGGGGTTTTTTTCCTTTTTTTGGGGGGAGGGGGGAGGATGGTGGTGCTTCCTGTAAGCTCAGACAAGGAGTTCATTTCTATTTTAAACATAGGCTTGAGATTCTTTTAAACTTTGGTAGATTTTTAATTTTTTTTCTGGAGTAGTAAGTTTAGATATGCATGCTCTACTTCACTCATTATTGTTTCCCAGCATTTTACCTGGGAAGAACTTCAGTTCTGTGTCAACTATTGAAGCAAATAATTGGCCAAGTGGTTTACACATAGTGGTTGGTCTTTCTAAGCACCTCACATACAACTATCAGTTATGCCTGGGAATATGTTTTGTATGACATTTAGGGACAGGTGTCGTGGTTGAAGCCCAGCCGGCAC
>NW_009929679.1:6567-19026 GCF_000696875.1 Nestor notabilis | reverse complement strand
ACTCTTTCCTCTTGCCACTCCCGGACAGATTGGGAGGAGAATCAGAGGAATGTAACTCCCACGAGTTGAGATAACAGCACTCCAGTAACTAAGGTGTAATACAAACCCACTACTGCTACCAATAATAATGATAAGAGGAATAACAAGGGGAGAGAACACGCTCACCACCCACCGACCGATACTCAGCCTGACCCCAGCAGCGATCTGGGCCTTCTGGGTAACTCCCCCCAGTTTATATACTGGGCATGATGTGCTGTGGTATGGAATATCCCTTTGGTCAGTTGGGGTCAGGTGTCCTGTCTCTACTTCCTCCCGGCTTCTCCTCCTCCCTGGCAGACCATGAGACTGAGAAAGTCCTTGGTCAGAGTAAACATTACTTACCAACAACTAAAACCATAGGTGTTATCAGCATTGTTCCCAGACTGAAAGTCAAAACCACAGCACTGCACCAGCTACTAAGAAGGAGAAAAAATGACTGCTGTAGCTGAATCCAGGACAACAGGACATTGGAATTTCATATTACACTCAAAACCTTGTCATGGGCAAAAGGAAACTATACACAGAACCAAGACTGTGCTGCTAGTCACATTAATATTTCAACAACACAATAGTATCCAAAATTTTCTTCATAAACCAAAAAGAATATCTCATTAATAACACAGTGAATATCATCATACAGAAGCTTCAAACTTTCTACCCCTTGACTCTGGTGTTGGGCTCACCTTTCCAACAACTCTCCAAGTCCGAAGACTACCAGTTTGCATTTCCTGTGGAAGGACAGAGGACAAAAGATAGGGTGGCAACAAGTTCCATACACTTAAGATCTTCACTGGAACAATCTGGGGATTCCTCTCAGTCCCAGATAGGCTGGAATTTGATTCTTTGCATTTCTGTATCACAGCCTGCTTCCTTCTCATTGCTTCTCAGCTGATGCCTGGAAGGTATACAATGATATTGTTGCACATTTGGGGATATAATGAGAGTTGCTGGTCAGACTTGCTCTCCTGGGAGACTCTGGTCTTTTCCAGATACAGCACTTACAGAGGTGCATCTCTATCATGCTTGGCAATGGCCACCAGATGCTTGTTAATGCAAACTAAAACAAGACAGGAGCAAAGGCCAGGACAGTCAGGTCCTGAGACCCTGCACTTTCAAACCAGAGCAAAAACCTAAGGCTTTTTTTTACTAGTGACATTAAAGATATATGTCTCGTGATACGCTGGAAAAGCATGAACTGATTGCTCTTTGATACTATTGCAAACACTGTGGCAATGTCATGGCTATAATGTGGTCCAGGAAGTGCAGGAGTAAGCAGAGACAGAAAGAACTACTAGTTCTGAAAGCAGTTTGACAAAAGTTTTTGTTAGGGCTTTCATTTGTCTTTTTTCTTGTGTATCTACAATTCTGTTTCTAAATGTAACACAGATACTTCCCCTTCTTTCCTTTTACTGTTATATTCTACACGTTTGGCACTGGAAGCCATGTGAATGAAAAGATATAGTTACCAAATCTGTAGCGCTTATTTGAGCCACTGTACTAGCATCCCTTGTCTGGAGTAAGAAAACATTTTGCTGTACTTTTTCTGACTTGACTGAATTTCTGATATTCCAGATCCCTCAGGCTGGAATCATCAACATTCAGTCTTCTCAGCCTTTTCAGACTGGAATCATCAAAACAGACAATTTACTGCTGATTTCCAGCTAAGTTTATCTATCATTATTATCTTCTGTCTAGATGAGTACTTTGAGAAGAAATACATACATGCATTAAAAGAAAAAAAAAATAAAATCCTTTTTTCTGCTGGGAAATAGAAGCTAAGAAGTTGTTTATGACTATGTCTATTAAATACATATATTTTCATACAAATCCATTCGTTATGTATCCAGACTTCCATATCCTATGTGTGCGTGTGTGGTTAAGAGAAGGAAGATGTTTTGTCAAGGCAAGGCCACTTGATTGTTGAATATCATGTTCTCTTAAAATCAGAGTGTGAAAAGGAACCCTAGCAGAAAAATAAAGCTGAATGTTTCATTGACTAAAGTTTGAACAGGTTACATGTCTCTTGCTACTCAAATTCAAAACCATTGTGAATTCAGTTCCTCAAAAACTTTGTCCTACTGCCTTCAGTAAGAGGAAAATTAAAATCCACCATATACAAAAATAATATATATGTACACACCTGTATGGAGATGTGGGGGTCAAAAACTACGCAGTGTCCAGATGTGGTTTATTAACTGCTGATTAAAGAGGGATCCCTTTTCTCCAACTGGTGCTTCCACAGTCACCTCTGCTTGACCTTATTTCCTACCTGTGTGCATGTCTGGCTCCTTCACAGGTCGCTGCTCACCAGCATCCATGGCCATGCTCCAGAGCTGCTCCCTGGTCCTACAAGCCCCAGACTGCACCCCTTACAGGGCTCTGCCTTCCTGGTATACAGCTTGGCCTCCTCCTTACTGAATTTCATGGAGTTCTATTGACTCCTTTCCCCCATCTCGCTTTTGTGCTATTCAGTGCATATTTCAGTCAAGAGACTGTTTTATGTCTCCTTTCTTGGGCTGGAGTCTGCTATTTTTGTTACCCTAAAGTAACTTAGTGGTTTCTTTTTGGTTTAAAATTTAATTGCAAAACTATTCCTGTAGTGCACATTTCAACACAACAAAAGACAAAAAGGCTGATCCAGTCAGCTTCATTATTTGTTTACTACAGGTAACTTATCCATTACAGAAGTCCCATCAGTACTTTTAAGGATATAATAACATTATCAGATTAGATGGATATTTTCTGATATATTTCTGTGGATTAAAAGGTGTTTTCTTTTTCTCTTGTTCAACCATCTGGAAATAAAAATCACCTGAAGCCCATAAATACCTAGAATACTTCCTCCCTCCTCTAGCATGTTCTTGTATTCTGCTGCCAGGAGAGAAAATACAAGGCCAGTATAGCTATCAATCCTTTCTAACAAAGGATATTCAAGAAACAAACTTTCCAAAGGGCAGATAAAAACTAGACCACAGTAATAATCATAGCACTTAAGGCCTGTTCGATTTTTTATTATTGCTTTTACTTTGTACCCAGTGTGTTCATACTGTGCTGTTTTGAGAACACATTAGCTCCAAGCACTGGTACAACCCACAGTCAGGTAAACAACACATTTCAGTTATCAGCAATCACCAATGCTCAGCAGACAGTGCTAATAATCTACAGTTACCAAGAACGAGTAGCAGACGAAAACTTGTCTGTAACTGGGAAATCCTCAGAATACCCTGTTATATATGCTTAATGGAAATTATTGGTCCCATATTTAACTGTGCATACATTGTTTTTTTTCCTCTGAACTACCAAATAAACATAATTTTGAGGATTGTTTTTTATTTGTGTAAGGTTAATGTCTAATTTTTCTACCCAAGCCACCTGCAGGTCATCACCCCTCTCAAGAAGTACCATATATTATGTAGTTGTTCTTATACAAGCTGTTGTGACTCAGACACATCACCTAATTACTCACTACAAATTAGCTAGTTCTACTGTCAAGAGTGAAGGTGCAGCAGCAGCAGTTTTGTAGAAGACAAACTGCTCCCCTGAGAGTCAAATGGGGTTTCTTTTTCTACCCCTGTGATTGCAGACCAAAAACCTAGAGGACAGCAGATAAGCTACTGATTTTTTTCTGTAATTTTACTGTTGAGTACACTATTTAAATAAAAGAAGAAAACACCAGTTAAACTTTTCAACATTTGGATTATATAGTGCCACAGTCTAATGCAATTCTGAAAAAGCAAACAGGAATGTTGTAAAGTCTAAGTAATGATAGTGCTCTGGTAGAAGATTTTAAATTATCTCAAAGCTGATGCATGAGCTGATGAATTAGAGACAGGAGGCAGTAATTTCATAAGTGTTATTAAACCAAAGGTAAGCGTGATTTGCTAATACAAATTATTAGTTTTTCCTATGATAAGGCAGTTCAATTCTTACACTGAATACCTTGGTTTGACTAAAGGGAACAAACCATATACACAGAACTGAGAGAATACTATTCGTCACATCAATGTTTCAGCAGCAAAATATCATCCCAAATTATCTGTTAAACAGAAAAAACTTACTAATAACAGTTAACATTATCAAACAAACATCATGCTCTTTACCCCTTGACTCTGGTGTTGGGCTCACCTATTTTCTTCTGCGTTTTCCACATGTGGAATATTACTGTAGCCTTAAAAAAAAAAAAAAAAAAAAAAAAAGAAAAAAAGAAAAAAAAGACCACTACAAAACCAAAGAAAAACAACAACAACAAAAAAAAAACCCAAAACACCAAAGTAACATGCCCGTTATCAGAGTTAACAGGAAATAAGTTTTCAGTGTATTTGCCAATATATTTGGATTTATTTTACTAGATCAAATTCAAATTAATGTTCTTCTAATGCAGCTTTCAGTGGGCTTGCACTAGAGGTGATACAAATTGGGCAGATTTATCTCATCTTAAACTTTTGTAAGCTTGTTGAGCCAGTCTGGCATTGGCTGAACATCCTGTGCACCTAGCAAGTATTGGTAATGTTAGAATATAGTTGCCTAAATATTTTTAAATACAGGACAGATATATTTTTTCCATTTCACAGCTCTTTCAATATAAGCTGAAATGATCTCAGGTATTTGCTGAGCCTTGCAATACTCCTATTATCACAAGTTATAGTCACAATATTACCTTTTCATTTTGTGATAGTTGTCTAGAATAAAGACACATATATACCAAAATACCTCAGACAACTAGTGCATATATCAGCTAGACATTTTCTTCTGTGTTTGCCAGTGCGTACACCCAAACATAACAGATGGTATTGAATTTAGCTGTAAGTAGTAAAGCACAGGTTAGCTGTATAATGGCAAACTGTGCTGTCTCTTCCACATTAAGAGCTGTTACTAATAACCACATTAGGAAAAAAGAATTTTTGATGCTTAAGTATACATCTCTCTTACAACCTGATCCTAATGTTACCCAAATTAGTACAAATATTTCCCTTGATTTTTTGCATGGATTTCAGATCGAACTCCCCCAGAACCACTTTCAATTAAACAATTAAAATAGATTATATTCCTGTGGTTGCTGCTATAAAGATTGCTTAAGGAAAAAAAAACAACAAACAAACAACAAATCAGTGCTGCAAGAGAAATGATAAAAGAAGGTTAAAACTCCAGTGTGAAGCTTTCAGCTGACAAAGACTCAAAGTATCAAGAAGGAAAAAAATGTTAAAATGATTACCAAAGATATCACTTCTGAAACAGCTTAAATAGTAATTCGCATTTACCAGTCTCTCAAATTCTGTCTTTTCTGAAGTTTAAAGCTGTTAAATTCTCATACTGAAAATTACAGTCACAATAAAATATAAATTGGCTTGCTTGTATTTCTGGGGGGTTTATTTGCTTATTTGTTTTTGTTTATGTAGTTGGTTTTGGTGTTCCCTATTTGGTTATGCTACTAAAATAATTAACATAATATAGCATGGTGATCTGCATGATCTGCACTTTAAATGGTCTGTTAATGAATTTTCACATGGTAGGTTTTGGTTTTCTAAAAATGTGCTGACGACTGCATTATAACCAGTACAGAGGTCACTGGCATGACAATCTTTGAAATAAACTGATTAAGGCTGTCCTGCATTTCACACCCACTCTCTCCCTCCTTTTCCTATGAACCAACCAAATAAAGCTCCTTAACACAATTGCACATTTTCCTGGCTTATCCTAGAATGTGTTATCTATCTTTTCCAGTCTCTGCCTCTCATGTCTACAGTTTATGATCAGTTGGAAAATGGAAAAAATTTAGCATGAGGGTTGAAAACTGTCATTTGAGTGAGATGTTATCTCTTGGATATCCCTTCTTTCCACAATAATGAGCTACCCTGCTCTTTCATGTAAAAGACTGTGTATTATAAAAAGTAAACTGTACTTTAACTGTACTGTTAAAATCACTTCTTCCAACAATTGCTTGCTTTGCATCCTAAAATGAAAGCAACTAGTGTTTGAGGAGTGATTAGTCTGCTGTAGTACCTGCATGTAGCTGCATATACCTGTCAAAACTAAGTTACAAATCATATCTGCTAATCAGCCAGCTGTGTACATTTAGAAAGGGAGCATTTAAAACTGATTGAAAGAGAGAAAATGTCACTACACCTTCTTGCTTGCCTCACTGATCATTTCTCTGTGGTTAGCTTTTATGAGGCAGACGTGTCCATTGCATTGGACAAAGATATTTAACTTCTTCCTTGCCTGTGAAAGAGGAGTACATTGCTCATTGAGAATAAGAGTCTTACCAAAGATCTCTTCATGTTCCAGCGGCAGGCTCTGGGAATAACACAAAGGACCAGAGACAAGAGGCACTAAATGCCAGCATTTAATTTTACTGACCTGACTTTTGCTAACAACACTGCTCCCAGTTTTCTCTTTTTCTGTATTGCCCCTATTGCTCATCTTAATATTCTGTGTATAAACACCATACTGTCTCTTACCCAAGAGTAGCTGATTGCACTAACCTTGTAAAGACCTCACACAAATATTAATAATAATTTTTAAAAATACTTGAATCTCACAGTAAATTAAGATCTCTGCAATGAGAGTTGCATAATACTATACATATTCTGGAGCATAAAGTAAAATAGTTCTGAGATACCTTGCCACAGATGAGGCTGTCTGGGACAATGCCTATCTTCTGTGACACTACTAGTTTTGCCCTGTCCACCCAAACTTTGTGTCAATCTGATGATGTCATCTTTTCTGAAGTCCTCCTTTAGCCTAGCTTGCTGTGCTAGATTTTACTTACTTTTGCTTTCTGAGACTCTGATCTTGCTAACAGCCTTAGAATGGTGTTCTCTTATGACATTTCTCCTCTCATTTTCTATTAGTTCTGACTGCCTAGTAATCCATCTCAGCTGATTCTTCCTCCTCTGAGTTTACACATATGCCAAGGATGCTTCAGTGGTGCATAGAAAAGGAGGTGGAAAAACTTCTGAGTTTGGAAACTGCTCATCTATTTCATTCAATCCCATACCAAAAAGGTGTAGCTCCTGTAATACATACTAGCTGTAAGATGTTAATAAATATAGCACATAAATTTGCTTACCCTGGATTGTGAGAATGCTTGCTGTCTGAAACAGTAAGTATGTCATACGCATCCTAAAAGGACACCCTGTGTCTGAAATGGGGGCACTAACTAGAATGACTCATGAAGTAAAAATAAAGACCTGTTGCACCCCTAAAAGTAAAAGTATCATGAAGCAGGCTTTACTACTATCTTTTTTGAACCCAACCTTGGGTGTACAAATGTAGCATAACATTTTTGTATGCAGTTGTGTCATTGCTAGTATCAGGCCATGATTATAATGCTAGTTGTGCACTATGCTAGTTGTGCATGGACCCCATACCACATTGTGAGATTTATTAACGACTTGTTATGAGAATATGCTAGGGAAAAGAGGGCTTGAAATGATAACAAAGGCAATATTATTGATATGATATTACAGCAATATTATTGATATTACAGGCCATTACCCTTTGTCCTGTCACTACTGGACCTGGAGAAAAGTTTCTTTCTTGTCTATTTTATAATTCCCCTTTAAGCACTGAAAGGCTGCAACAAGGTCTCTCTGCAGCCTTCTCTGCTTTAAGCCAAACTACCCCAGCTCTCTCAGAGTGTCCTCATAGGAGAGGTGGTACAGCCCCTGATCATCTTTATGCCCTCCTCTGGACTTCATGCTCAGTTCAAGCTCCAACAAAGTCCATGTCTGTCTTGTACTGGGGACCCTGGAGGTGGATGCAGTACTGCAGGTGGGCTCTCTCCAGAGCAGAATAGTGGGGCAGAATTTCTTCCCTTGAACTGCTGGCCATGTATTTTTTTATGCTGCCCAGGATACCATTGGCTTTCTGGACTGTAAGTGCACATTGTCAGTTCATGTACAGTTTTTCATCCACTAGTATCTCTAGGTCCTTCTCTGCAAGGCTGATTTCAGTCTGTACTGATATTGAGTAGTGCCCTGACCTACTTGCAGGACCTTGCACTTGGCCTTGTTGAACCTCATGAGGTTCACGTAGGCCCATTTCTCATTTGTCCAGGTCCCTCTGAATAGCATCCTGTCTGTCAGGTGAGTCAACCACACTACTCAGCTTGGTGTCATCTGCAAATTAGGTGAGAGTTTAGTTAATTAGTTGTGGTTGAAGACCAGCCCGTAACTCAGAACCATGCAGCTGTTCGCTCACTCGCCCCCCCAGCCGGACTCCTTCCTCCCCCCACTCCCAGAGGGATGGGGAGGAGAATTGGAAGAATGTAACTCCCACGGGTTGAGATAGCAGCAGTCCAGTAACTAAGGTATAATAAAAGCCACTACTGCTACCAATAATAACAATGATAAAGGAAATAACAAGGCGAGAGGATTCAATTGCTCAACACCCGCTGATCGATACCCAGCCTAATCCCAGTAGCGATCTGGGCCTTCCAAGTGACTCTCCCAGTTTATATACTGGGCATGACGTGCTGTGGTATGGAATACCTCTTTGGCCAGTTGGGGTCAGGTGTTCCATCTCTGCTTCCTCCCGGCTTCCCCTCCTCCCTGGCAGAGCATGAGACTGAGAAAGTCCTTGGTCAGAGTAAACATTACTTAGCAACAACTAAAACCGTTGGTGTTACCAGCATCGTTCCCAGACTGAAAGTCAAAACCACAGCACTGCACCAGCTACTAAGAAGGAGAAAAAAATGACTGCTGTAGCTGAACCCGGGACAGAGTTTCAGTCCATCCATCTCTCTATGTCATTGATGAAGATATTAGGGACCCCTGAGAGACACCCCTCATCACCAAACTGCATGTGAATATTAAGCCATTGACAACTACTCTGGATGTAACTATCCAGCCAATTCCTTATCCGCTGAACAGTCAACCTATCAAATCTATATCTCTTCTATTTAGAGAGGAGGATGTTGTGGGGCACTGTGTCAAAGGCCTTACAGAAGTCCAGATAGATGACATCTATGCTTCTTCCCTTGTATATGTATGATGTAGTCAGTCCGTCACAGAAGACCACGAGGCTGGTCAGGCAGGACTTGCCTTTTGTGAAACCATATGGGTGATCACCAATCACCTCCCTGTCCTCCAAGTGCCTTAACATAGCTTCTAAGAGGATCTGTTCTATGATCTGCCTGGGCACAGAGATAAGGCTGACAAATCAATAATTCCCTGGGTCCTCCATTCTAAATTTTTTAAAAATTGAAAAATTGTTGCAATGTTTCCCTTTTTCCAGTCATCAGAGACCTCATTTGACTCCCAGGACTTTTCAAATATCATAGAGTGTGGTTTGGCAACTACATCAGCCAGTTCCCTCAGGACTCTGGAAAGCATCTTGACAGGTCTCATAGACATATGTATGTTCAGATTCCTCAGGTGGTCAGGAACCTGATCTTCACTTATGCTTCTCCATTCCTTCCTTTGAGATCCATCCACTCAAGAAATGTAGGGAGAGACTAACAGTGAAGACTGAGGCAAAAATGTTGTTTAGTACCTCAGCCTTCTCCTTGTCTGCTGTTACCAGTTTGTCAGTCTTCTTCATCAGTGGTGCTACACTTTTTTTTGACCTTCCTTTCAGGTTGACATACCTACAGAAGTCCACATTACTATTTCTTGTGTTCCTTGCCAAGTTCAGCTGCACCATGGCCTTACTGACCCAGTCCCTCTACAACCAGGCAATATCCATGTAGTCTTCACAGAATACCTGTCCATGCTTCCACTGCCTGTGTATTTGCTTCTTGCCCTTTAGTTTGACCAACAGGTCTCTACTCAGCCATTCTGGACTCTTTCCTTCCTTTCCTGATTTCTTACACACAGGGACTGAGAGGTCTTGTGCTCTGTAGAAAGCATCGTTAAGTATCTGCCAGCTCTGTTCTGCTCCACTGTCCCTGAGGGCAGTTTCCCAAGGGGTCCTACTGACTTAATTCCTTGAATAGCTGAAAGTTTGCTTTCTCAAAATTCAGGGACTTGACTTTATTTTTTGCCTTTCCCATTTCCCTTAGGACTGTGAACTGCACCCATGCATGATCACTGCAGCCCAGGCTGTCTCCAATCTTGATGATTCTGATTAGCTCACTTGCATTGTTATTAAAAGATAACAATTTTTGTTCACAAAAAAAAGAGCTGATTTGAACTTAATGAATTGTGAGAAGCATCCAAATACACAGATGTGCAATTTGGATTATTATAGAAAAGACTGTAGTATATGAAGATGAGCGATAAACTATGGCAGAGATGCCATTCTCAGTTTTCTGAATTTTATTTGACATGGTACCTGTATGTCTTAGAGCTGGCAAGTGACTGATTAAAAAAAAAGAGCAGTCTGGTAGATCACTGTAGGAAAAATATCCAGTTGCATAATTATTTCTAGAAACCAAAGCCAAACACACAAAAACACAGCTGAAAGAAATCAATTTGATACCAAAATAATGAACAGCGCATCTTTTCCAAATCATTAGCACATATCCATCTGATTTTGAGGATATGATACCTTTAAACAACAAAGATGAAGCAAGGGTTGTCACAGAGTGACATGATTTTCAGTGGTATGGAGAAGTTTCAAACACGTGATCCTAATGTGGTTGAATTGGATTTTTTGAAAACACTTTTTTATAGATTCTTAAATCCATATCATTAGATATCTAAATAACTTTTGCAGGATTTTTGACTTGTAGGCTTGGGGGTTGGGGTTTTTTCACTTCTAGTAAAAATATTTTAAGACATACATCTGATTTGATATTTATTCCCTCCCACCCCCCCTTTACTTCGTGCTGAAATAAAAATTATGAAAAAATGGGAGAGGTCAGTAGAAAAGCCATCACCACAATGTGAGAGTTTTCATGGAATCATCATGAGATCAAGGGTAAAAGTACTAAGGAATTATTTTTATTTGTGTTAATAAAAGTAACTAGTAAAAGTTTTCTTTACAGAATAGAGCACTAGGGTTCTCAAATACACTGATTCCTCCTTTCCCATACAGCTATTCATACACTAAATTGATTTTTTTCAGTAATTGTTGTCATTACATATTTTAAAAATACGACCACAATCAAAGAGTAGTAAAAATGTAATACATACAGGAAGATGAGATGATTTGCTTCCTGATCTGTGAAATAATGAGCAACAGAAGTTGTTAAAGTTTCATCATTTACAATATTTAATACTGGTGTAAGTAAAATTGCAGAGTAAGTGTGATTTGGAGTATTCCTTCTCTGACAAACAGATGGACTGGATAATCAAAATTGTCTCTCTTTTAATTGCAAACTTTTTCTTTTTTTTTCAATGACTCTTTGTTCTGGTTATCCTTACAGCTGTTAACAGCTGACTCAAGGCTGTTACAAATCATTAATACCTATTTAGCCAAATGGTAGACCTTGGTATGACATTTGTTTTTCATTTCCAGCACAATATAGTAGACATTTTTTCCTTCATAACTTCAATGTTTCTACTTCAAAAATAAGCAACAGAACTGGCATTTTCAGGTATACGTAAAAATGTGTTTCAACTTAGACCTTTTCTTTTCCAACTTGCATAGTTTTAATGAACATTGAGGTTTTCAGTTACAGATTTACCTAATTTGTTCTCCATGAGTAATCCTTGCCATAATCATATTTGTAATGGCTTTTAAATTAGTAAAGTGTTTTGCTTAAAAATATATTTAAGTTTGTAAGAAATAATTATTTTTTACTTCTTTTAAACAGGTTTATAATTAACATTTCTAATTTTAAAATGTAAATAAATGCATCAGTATAAATGTAAAATAAGATAAATGAGTGCCCAATGTAATAAAAAATAATTAAGTTCCATGCTTCTGTAAGATACTTAGATCTTCTGAATGACAAAAACAAGTCAAATTTTTGTTGTTCATACTGTCTCATGAGCACACAGACTACAAAACTCTTCTGGGAAAAAAAAAAGCAAAACCAACAAAAAACCCACATAAAACCCCACAAAAAACCAAACATAAACCACACACCCCCTAAAAAGAAAAAACAAAACAAAAACCAAATCAAACACACAAAAAAACCAAACCACACAACAGTAAAAACTATAACAAAAACATGGATGTCTTTAGTTTGTTCCAAAACCATGGAAGACTTAATTTGCACAGCAGATGACTTCAATACTTTAGAAGTGGACCAAAATTTAAACAATATTTCAATTTATTAGAACTCAAGTAAATTTATAAAAATAATAATCAAAAGAGTTGGCAGATATTTTATACTGTTTACTGCACATCCAGAAAGTTCAGGGATACATATAGACTATGACCTTCAGTTTAACTTTCAAGCGTACTTAGACTCATAGATTATTCCACTGGTGTGAATAATAGCTATTCAACTCTCAGAAAAAAATGAGAATCATTTTCGGTACAAACCCATGGTAACTTTGAGTATGTTGCATATAGTAGTCTGAGTGA
>NW_009929679.1:0-6536 GCF_000696875.1 Nestor notabilis | reverse complement strand
AATTTCCACTGACATCAACAATAGCTTTGTCATAGTAAGGCATGATTCTTCAAAGGCTTCTTGTAGTTAGTATACAAGCTAAAAAAAATTTCAAGTATAAACTTTTCACACAAGGATTTATAACTTCGGCTTCTCTGACATAAAATTTTATCATTTCTAACATATTTCATATCTCCAATTCTGTATTAAAAAAAAGCTGTGTGACTATGCACAGAGTAATTGAATGATCATATTCAAACTCATGTCTCATAGCACGGCCAGCACCATAAGAGTAAAATAAGCTGTGGGTGGGAAATAGAGGTTGAGGAAATTATCTTACAGTTAGAACGTGCAGAAGAATTTTGTCAAATTTCTTCTCTGTGTGAACTTAATAAAAGATCATAAATTCATTGTGAAAAGTTATGATTTTCTAAACAAATAAAACCTAATAAAGACTCTAGGTAGGCAAATGTCATTCTGATGTAATGTTTTGCAATTGTAATGTTCAGTGTACAAGATGTAGCTTTTAGCATATTTTTTAATGTTTATGTATTGATTCCATAGCCAAATATGACTCTATTTAGCTAAAGGGAATGGTTTGTACAAGCCTCGTCTTGAAAAAGTTTAAATATACATCCTTAACAGAAACAGTACTATCTGCTCTCACTTCACTGGGATGTGATATCTGTGACAATTAGAAAGATCCTTATAGTAAAAGTGAAAAACAGATCAGAGTCTAAAAGAGAATTCACTGTTAACAGAGCCATCATTTAAGTGCAGGGTCCTCATGTTTCTTCTCTTAAATAAGGTACATTATATTCTAAAAGCCAGATCTCTTCACCTGCTTGTAATCTGGCACAGTTCCATTCAATCCCTTGACATGTTTGCCAGTGTTCAATACTGTTTATTTCAAATCAAGAATGAATGTCTTTCCAAAAGATCTACACTTTATGAAGATCTAGAGGAATAATACCTAGTTGAAATGATGCAACTTTATAGAAAAGAAAAATCTCTAAAATAGTTCCTTATGAGTAGAAATAATTTTGCAGTATCTGCTCTTTTCAGAAACTGGTTTGGAGCAACTGAAATGGTGCCTACATACCACTGTTCCTGGAGTTACATTTTTGTCTGTCTGGCTAAAATAAGGATTAATATTTCATATAAGGGTCACAAGTAGTCTTAAAAGTAAAGTGTTTGGGTTGCCTTAAGGGATTACTGGTAAAAATGGTTTAAGTATACTTTATGCTAGCTAATTTTCTAATCCACATATTACCACCAAATGTTTCCCTTCCCCCGCCATCATTGCATTTTTGTACGATGCAACAAGTCATATGGTACTAAGGGCTGTAGATGGTTATTAGCGTGGACTGGATCTGAACTGGTAAACCAAAGCTAAAACACTTCCATTTCTCAGAGACATACCAGTATAAATTTAGGAACAATTCCTTCACAACTTCCCTGATATTGCAGCAAGCTGCTGTCAGCAATGCATGAAGCTTCAGGACCCTTGAAAAGCTTGATCACTCTTCAGTAATACAGTGGGAAACACTTTAGAAAAACACAATGGCAAAAAAATGAAACTGAGATAAGAGCATGAGGTCAAGTACTCTTCATATATCAGGATGAAAGAAAGTAAATGATTTCTACTTGTTTAACATAGGATCTTTGAGTGCTATACAACAATCAGATACAGAAAACCTTTTTCTTCCATCTTACTATATTTTACTGTTTACCCATTAAACTCGTATACCTCACAATGATGCTATCTGGGCTGAAGTGACTCCAAAATTAAATATTTAAACTCATGTAGATTCCAATTTTACTGTTTTTAAAATGCTATGTGTCTAATATTCTATTTTATCCTGAATATGTGAATTATTTTTCATCAAATTTCATAATTCTGTGGAAGCTGACTGATACGTATATATTTATTGAACGTGTTAATGCAGAAAAAGTACCTGAACTTTTAACTAAATGAAAACTTTAAACTGTCAGGTAAATTTCTCAGATCACTTAATAAATACATAATGAATATGAAAAATCCACACAATCCCGCACATTATTCAGTATGTTGACCAGTGAGCTAAAGCTGTTTCGCAGAAGCTGTTGTTTATTCCAGTTTTTGCATAGTGCATGAACTGCACAGTCCATGAACTGCAACAGAATAAATTCTATGATTTTCTGTTAAAAATGTTAGGCTATGGAATTCTATTGTCCTCTTTGCAATATCCTAGATAACAAGATTCTCAATACGAAATTTTAATCTAATGTGAAGTCAGCACCTATGTTTGGTTCTGAAATTGCAGACTTGATTTGAACAGCTTGAGAGAATATCTAGGTCTAAATACCTTTATGGGAAGAAATACTAGGTGACATTGTGAATATAAAGTATTGCAAAGGTAAGAGCAAGATTTTAGTCCTTGGTTATAAAAGTGGAAGCTACATAATGAAAGATGTGAGCAGTTAAGGAATTTGTTATCATCTTGGTTTCTCAGTCAAGCTAATTATTGTTCTTAGTTTCTGAAAGATCTTTTTAAGGCACATAGGGTGGTAAGGTACATCATAAAAACATTATTGATCCAGCCTATGCTGCTTGGCTTTCACAGTATGTTCGTTGATCCTTCCATTTCTCTGCTCCCAGGTTTTAACCTCAGTTTTTACTAAACTCAAGGTAAAATATGGGATTAATTTCTTCTGAGGGCTGTATTTGTGGTTGCTGCAACATGTTCAACATGTTCAACGTGTTGAAGATGACTAACTGTGAACAATGGTTATGGAGAGCAGCTACATTTAGGACAATATCCTTCTTTCTAAAAGTGTGTCATATATTATATTTATTTCACAAATTACTTTTCAGATCTGACACAAGATTCACCTTTTCTTCACTGAACCTAATAACAGAAGAACTGACAGTATGATTTTATCAAGAGGAGCAACATACCTTTTTTGCTAACTGCTCAGAATTTTGTGCAATATGCACGAGACAATAACCCTTAAGAATATATGTAAGTAGGAATATTTAGCAGTTTGCTAATGCTACAGAGTTGTTTTGCTTGCTTTATTTGTTTCAGCTGTTCAGTGGAACAATTACGTTCCCACTACTAATTTACTAAGTCTGGCAAAGATTTTGGTCTCTGAGATTGCCTAGACATAATTGAAAGCTGGATTTGGACCTTAACATCTATTCATATTTCTCCCACCACCATAAAAAAAAAAAAAAATCCAAAAAAAACCCAAACCAAAACAAAAACCCAAACCCAACCACCAAAACCAACCAAATAAAAACCCAAATAAACAACCCCTAAACACCTGTATTAGAAAGATGCGTTTAAAACTAGGATATTATGGTAATAAAAAGGACTGTACCAAGGATATCTTCTAAAGGAAATGAATCATTCCTTGAAAGAAACATGCATATGTCTGTTTCAAGGAATTTGTACACACTCAATATTCTAACATCTTCAGTTTCTCTCAGTGCTGTTAATGCTTGAAATTTTTTAATGAAAGCAGCACACACAGAGGTGAATGATCCTAGGAATTCTTTAGGAAGTGTGTTGTAGAGCAGGGCAATATTAAGGCTGATTATTAAAATGCTAAGAATTCTATAGTTTGAAATTTGAAATTTGGGATACTTGTACAATCAGCCAGGAATGGTAATAAAAGTTTGCCTGTTTCTGTGAAATATCTTTGTCACTTTTTGCAGCACATTAGGTTTAAGTGAAGGGGTTTGCGAACTTCTGTAGTTGCTGCTGTGCTAGCTTGCTTTTTTTTAATAGAAGAAATGTCTTTGCCTTCCCCCTTCTTTTGGTGGCACTTTTTCACAGCTCATAGAATTAAGATTTCACACTGTATTTGCCACATGCACATGATGCAAGGATGTATACCTAGGGTAAAGCCATCTCTGTTTCAGATGATGGCAGTCCCACAGGCATATGGAAGGTTAGATGTGGGCGGTTAAAAGTCATACTCCAAGGATTTGAACATCTACTTCACAGTCCAGTTCTGTGTTTTCAAGTGTCATTCCAGACAGAGAAATTCTGTCTGTTCATTAATCTGAAAGACTGAGGCCATTATACCTACTATTGAGCCATATGTAATGGGAAAAGCAAGGTCCACGCAGGTGTAATTTCCATCTAGAAATGAAGTGAGAAATGAGATAGAGAAAGGGAGCAGGAACAGACAGAACCTTGGCTTCACTTATCTACAGTGTAACAAAGTGAATAAAGTGGATGGAGAATAGGTTATCATTTTCCCTTCCATTTTCCGTAGCCAATCTTTTCCAAAGTGAGGAATTTTTGTTTATTCTTTTCATAAAGGTAACACCTGGGCAGAAAGACTTTGCTGTGAATATCACATTAGTACAAAGGTCCTGATAAAATGAAGTTACATCTCAATTTAGGATATGATACAAAATATATTTATGGTTAGATATCAGGAAAAAGGCACCTGGTGGTGTAAGTTCAATCCTACATCTATATTGCTTTCTTCAAAATGTTTGAAGCAAAGGCCAAGGTTAGTCCTGTGATAAGGATGTGGCTGTAAAATCTGCATGTTGGAGTGGCCTACCGGGAGGTTTGTGAAACCATTTATTAGAATTACACCAAAGAATTGAATAGGGTTCAGGAGAATTGCTGCTGTCTTCTGCTATTCAATCTCTCTCTGGTAACAGCTTAATTATGCCAGGCAGAGATGATTTGTCTCTGTAGCACCAATACATAATATTAATTTAAAAAACAAAACAAAACAAAACAAACAAAACCTTCCCCCATTTCCTTGTATTGCACCAAGCTCCATGAAGACTTTTCAGTGTATTTTTCCAATGTCTTTTCTTTTCAGACTTTTGAATGCTGGCTGAAAGCTGGCTGAAACTATTGGTTTACTGTCTTTTTTTTAGAAAAAAAAAAGTTAATATATCAAATTTTTTAGAAAATTCACTTTTTGTCTTAGAATTACCTTTCTGCTTTCTTTAATTAGGAACAACTGTCTTTGTTTAACTATGGAAACAAAATTACAGATTTCTCACTCCAGCTCCCTACAAGAGCATACTCACTGGCCTTTGACATTTATCATAGACATTGCCTGCCAATGAAAAGGGAAGCATGTGTGGATGTTTCTCTTGTTAATATTCTGGAGGTTCATCCACTTCCATGAAGAGAAGAGGAACTTCTAATAACAGAACACTCTAGAGTCAAATTCTACTTACCGTTACAGCAACATAAAGTGGCATTAAGCTGCTTCCAGAAGAGTTGGAAAATTATGTTGTTTCAAAATAAACTGTTGCATTTCTTTTAGATTATAATGCTCTAACTTAACATATTATACATTCAGCATTTTGTACATGGTTTAGAATTGCCTAGTGTTTTGGGTTTTGACAGAAATAAAGATAAATATATCACATAACTTCTGCATAGTTCTCAATCTGTGAGTTATGTGATATACATTCTTTTTGCATCTGTATCTCAGTAATGAGCTGTTACAAAGACATCTCTGTTCTCTTCAGATGATACATGTTTCTGCAGAGTTGCTAATATGAATCTTTTTTACTTGAAAAATTGAACCAGAGACATTTGCTCTATTAAGTAATGGAATCAGAGAAGTGCAGTATTACATAAACGTTTGCAATTTCCCTGTTTTAATGCTTGTAGTTTCTTCCCTTCCTCTCTACAAAATTAGCAAAGTACATATTCCCTGTGGAGATTATATTATATATTAGATTTAAAGTTTCCAGGTTCAACTTTAGGCATCAGGCAACTTACTTACTATGCTCTGTTTAAATGATAGTGGGAAAAAAATAAAAATACCAACTCATAACTGAAAATTCTCTGGAGGAATTTTCTTCAAAATCTTTTCATATCTAAGTGGTAATGAGAGAAGTGAAATATAACTTTCAGCTGATACCTTTCAGATTTCTTTTTTTCTTTTCATTCTTTCTCTGCCTGCCATAAATGAACAAACCTCCAAAACCTCTACAATCTAACAAAATTCTGTTATGTGAAAGTAAATTATTCTTATATAAATCTCTTTTGCAATTTCACATACTGAAAATGACCTCTTCAACATACATTCAAAACCAGTGTAATCAGATTTCAAGATTAGAAATATGCATTAGGACTTTTATATGAAATTTTCAGATAACTATGTAAGTCCTGAATATGAATATGTACTAGGGAAGATCTTTTGTTTAATTAAAATGAGAAAGATATTTTGGATTTAAAGGGTATTTTCCCAGGACATGAAGAAAATAGTTCAGTGGGTTTAGATGTTTTCTTATGTTCAGATATTTCACAGAAATGTTAAGTTAAAGAAATGAAATAGAGGTAGCAAGGGATTTTATTATTCCCTGGAAAAAAAAAAAAATATATAAATCTTGTAAGAGTCTTAAGTTACAGAAAAAAGTAAAGGTACTATAGGATGCAAATATGGATGGACATTTCATGTGATGGAATGATCTATGTTCATCTCTGTATTAAAACTTGTCTGTTATTTTCAGTGATGACAGTGAGGATGAAGACTTTGCCTCTGCCTCTGCCTTTGCCTTTGCCTTTGCCTTTGCCTTT
>NW_009929678.1:3628-28077 GCF_000696875.1 Nestor notabilis | reverse complement strand
TCTTTTTCCTTTTGTTGTTCTTCTGCCTGACAAGATTAATAAATTCTCATTGTAGCCTTTGTGAAGAACAAAGGGCTGTAAAATTTTAGTGCTTTAATTTTTTTATTTGAATACTTTTCCTTCTCAGCCACTACAATGCTGCTGTGGTGAAGCTGTCTTGAACACTCTGCTTTATCCTTCTCAAACACGCCATTCGGTTTATTATATTCTTACTAAATCACAGTGTTAAGTCTTCACATTAAAAGGAACTGTGAGGGGTAGGCAGACATTATACCTACAAAACAAATGAAATATTCTGGTAGAAAGAAGAGTAAAGAACCAAGATGAGTGTCCCTGTGCTTTAGTTATCACCACTATAGCACTTGCATCAGCCAGAAACCTGCCCTGGACCGAAAGAAAATAGGACAAAAGCTCAATTTCTGATAAATCTTCAGCACCTCTGTTAACACTCTTGAGTATGGTGTAAAATGGTACCAGCACGGTTTTTCTTTGATGTAAATATCTGTCCACTATAAACTAGAACCAAGACTTTGTGCTCATTTCACACAGGATATTACTCAGCCATTCTCATTATTTTCAAACAAAACCACCTACATTAAGTTCTGCTCAGTAATTTAAGAGTAAAGAATGAAGAAATGTTTTGTAAATGTCCCAAAGCCTCACACTGTAAATCCAGAAAGCTCAGAGCCAGTCTGAAATTCAAATAATCCAAAATACATTAAGGTAAAGCGAGACGCTAGAAGAGCAAGAAAACCTCCATCTTATATCTACCCAGCAGCAGCACTACACACTATCTATGCAAGAATGACATTTAAGGATTGTAAAGCTAAATTAAATGCAGTAAAATGATATTAACTTAATGTACTGTTACTATCCTGCTGGTGTCACTTTAAAGGCTATTAAAGGAGAAAAGCTCTCCATGCAAATAAGATAGGGCAGTTTACAGAGTTGTTTCTCCTAGATCCAGCTGGAAAAACAGACTTTCCAGCTGTAGAACTTGTGTTTAGTTTGAATTCAAAACCAAAGTAGAAAATCTTTTCCTGCTTCTCTCTTCTTCATGCATTCCCTTTCTATAAATTTAGAAATGCCTTCAAGAGATTCTTAAAACTATTTATGCTGTGAAATGGGGAGCTTGGATGCTTTAATTATTTTCTTTCAAGTTTATTCCACTTTGGACATTTCAAACCAAATATTTTGATAGTACTACTTCGAGTTCTAAGCTGAGGAACACATCAAAACAAATGACACAGTCATCAGGCTACTAAGTTCACAATCAGCTTTATCTATTGCATCTGCAATACCTTAGGAAGTAAAATTCTCTCCTTTCTAGGATTCTTCCCTTTTCCTCTCAATGTCGTATTTGTCTTTCCTACAAGATGCAGCTTTTTGTGGAGTTCCTCATCTTCCATTAGCTCTACACTGTGCAATTTTGTTATTTTAAGCTTCAGATTACAGAATCTTACCACCTGAAACTGTTTTCTAATTCAGAGGCACTTCTCTTCTGCAGATTAATTTCAATGCATACACCTGTCAATGCATGACATGCTTCTCCTAATGAAATACAGACATTTCATAATGGTTTATTTTTGTTTATGCACTTGTGGTTTTCTTCTGCCAACCCATTCTATTAACTGGTGTCTATTCTAGAAAACAATAGACAGTTACATTGGCTTTCTGAGAACTGATCTGCTAGCAAAATCCTAGTTTCAACCCTGAGTTGTTGGCAATGGAACTTGTACTGCACAAGCTAGTTGGAAAGGATTAAAAATTTTATGGCAGGCAATTTAGAGCAAGAATTATAAATGAAAAGCCAGTTTCTGCCCATTCTGTACTGCAGAGCATCCTCATAGCCAAGAGCCCATCCCATTCTTGCCTCTTTGTCCTTCAACTGCTGCTCTAGTGTTTGCCTGTCACACTCTGATGTAGATAGAATCCAGAGGAGGTGACAACTTTGTCCAGATTGCTTGGCTACAGCAGAGGAGAAACTGTAAGTTCCAGAAATTCTTCAACCTTCAATACCAACTATTCTCAGATTCTCCAGGGAAATAATATTATAGTTATAGGAGTAATCTTGCCAAATCAAAGCTAAAGGCGCCATTTTAATATTGAAGTGCCTAATCTTTAAACTTCAAATTTTCATTTTACAGTTTACTTCTTAGCCCTGACTGATATCTAAGAGAAAAGCCATCTTTTCTTGATTCACTGTAAAAAAATCTGCTCTATAGCTTCAGCTTCTCATTCCTCTTCAGATGGAAAACACACTTTTTTTTTCTCAGATTCTTCATATATTTCTGTGACTTACCTTATCATTTGATAATCTAATGATAATCAAATAAGTGGAGCTTTGGAGCAAGTCCAGAGGAGGCCATGAGGATGACCAGGGGCTGGAGTGCTTCCCGTATGAAGACAGGCTGAGAAAGTTGGGGCTGTTCAGCCTGGAGAAGAGAAGCTGCCTGGAGACCTCAGAGCAGCTTCCAGTGTCTGAAGGGGGCCTAAAAGGATGCTGGAGAGGGACTCTTCATCAGGGACTGTAGCGATAGGACAAGGGGTGATGGGTTCAAATTGAAACAGGGGAAGTTCAAGTTAGATATAGGGAAGAAGTTCTTCCCTGTGAGGGTGGTGTGGTACTGGAACCGGCTGTCCAAAGAAGTGGTATATGCTCCATTCCTAGCAGTGTTCAGGACCAGGTTGGACAGAGCCTTGGAAGGCATGGTCTAGTGTGTGAGGTGTCCTTGCCCATGGCAGGGGGTTTGAACTGGATGATCTTCAGATCCTTTTCAACCCAAACCATTCTATGATTCTATGATTTACCTTATCATTTGGTAATCTATTTTGCAATAGAATACTATGGAAACAGGACACAGCTTTATCACCTAGAATTTAATATTCTTGTCCTTGTGCTCTATACTTCATCCACCAAATATTATTGGTAAAGAAACTTAGAGACTTTTCAACTACAGGAAATCTATGAAACCATTTTCTTCTTGCACTTTTTACATGCAGACTGCTTAGGTCTCCATGTCATCCATTTTACATTATAGTTTTTGATCCATTAACAGAGTAAAACTATTTCAGCAATTATATGACTTCCCAAGAACAGTCTTCAGCTGCATGAATGTTTGCTGGAAAAGGACTATCTAGCAAAGACCAACTGTTCAGTAAGTTGTTGAAATGTACTACTGACAACTTCTTTTTGCTAAATTACAGATGTTAGAAAGCAGTTAGAAGTGTGATCTAATTGTGATTCTGTGCAAGCTTGATGAAATTCCTCCTAGAAGAAATAAGCATTTTGACTGAGGCAATCTTGGAGCTAGCAGTGATGATCTTGGAGAATACATGGCTGCAAGTTTTGGGAACACTGGAAAATGTGCTACCCAGTTCTGAGAAGCAGACTTCAAGATACAAACTATTTGGACAGAGTTCAGAGGAGCAGAACAGGCATAATCAAAAACTAGAAATCATGGCATATATTTGGGTTTGTTTCGTTAAATATGTAATAGATTTCTGCAGAGTGGGGGAAGAAATGTTGTCCCTATACACAGTGAAAGGCAAAGAGGTAACAGGTTTAAATTAGATATGGTTGATACAGGTAGAAACCTTTTCCAAATGGCTACGTTGCAGAAGTAGCCAAGCAGTAATACTGACTGCTGTAGAAAAGCTAAAGCACAGCAGTGGAAGGTTTTAAGAACTGGTTCAACAAACATCTGCCAGGATTAGTTTATGTAAATTTCATCCTGCCTTAGTGACAGAAGATGGAAAAGATAACTTCTCCACATTTCCTCCAGAGAGGTGATTCATGATAGTAACTTCTTCATAGTGCTACTCTGCATCTGTCCTTCATACTTCTCCTACCTTTTCTTCAGAAGAGACATTCAGCTGAAGCCAGTTTTTAGCTTTATTTTCTACTGGGCCTAAGACTGTGCTAAGAAACTACTTCTCCCTCTAGCACAGTGTTCTTGCAGTGTGTTTTGTCTTTATTTTCTTTGCCACCCCCCACCCCCCAATCTCACCTGCATTTGAGGAATTGAGAGCTTCTTGCCCAAAATCTAATTAACTTAAAAAAGATACATTTCTATTAACATCTTTCTTCAATTACAGATCTAGGAAGCTAGGCATGAGGAGCAAGTTGAATTTATGGAAACCAAACACTAGAATAGAGGTGTCTTCCTAAAGTTATTCAAGCATCTTCCCTAAGGCATACTACAGTACCTTCTTTTCAGCTTCTCTTCTCTGAAGGTCCTTCTCTTTGAGACAAAGCAGTTGAAATTTCAACAGCTTTCCAATTAGTGTTACTGGAATTTCTTCACCATTATCCAGAAGGGCTTTGGCTACTTCTACCACCTGCAGGAAAACACACAAACAGAGTAACTATTCCTTGTATCATTTTAATATTGCATTTGACACATATTTTGCATGCTGAAATGAGGAGATCCTCTCTCACACTGTACAAGGTGTGGGTCGAAATGAGCACACATTCAGAAAAACACTGTATCAGTAAGATGCCTGCCTATTCTGTGTTTCCTAAGACCTTAAATGAAGTTATATTTTCTACAGTATGAGATAAAAATAGAACAGAGACAACTTCTATGATTTCTGTAAAGGTCAACAGACACACACTTCTCACAGTAAAATGTCAGTTTTTTCAGGTTTTAAACAAAGAAGCAACATCAAGCAACTATTTATTATAAAGTAATAAATGTAAAGGCATTGAAAAAAACACAAATGAATGCGAATAGTTTGGAGTACTGTTTGCAAAGTGACCAGTGGCTGAGGCACTAGCCCTGAATGAAAGATACAAGCTTCTTGAAGGGAATTTGAGAGGGTCTGTCTTCATAAAATACCCCCCCTCCCTGTGTAATTCTGATTCTGCTGGTATGCAGCCTAATTGGGGTGAAATAAGGCTATTGAGTTTTCTTTGGGTGATGACAGCAGCAGGAACATACAGCTGCATTGTCCAGATGTGTGGCATTGACAGGCTGTTTTATGACTATGTTTTTTACAGCTTGTTTCCACTAAATTTCATACAACTCACATCTGGGCCGTTTTCCTTGGAGCCTCATAACCACTTTATTTACTGTGAAAAAAATAAAATAACATAAAAATACCATAAAAAGTTGTTATATGTTTCTTTTCACTTGTGTTGTCTCCATAATAAAGTTCACCTATGTAGGAAGCGCTGTTGAGGAATAATACAACCATAATATTTTTCTACTTTTGTTTTTAAGCAACCATCAGCTTTATTTTATAACCATGGGCTAAATTAGGTGTTAGTCAAATGTTCTGACATGTTTCTCTTTTCCCCCTCTTGGAGCAATTACAGTTGGGCACATATGGTGTCAATTTTGCTTGCTAACATTCAGACAATGAAGGTGCACACTGCATCTCACTGAACTGTGTCTTGTCTAATGCAAACACCACCACTAGCTTTGAGCTTTCATAGCTTCTTACCCAGCTCAGAAATTCTCACTTCTCAAGCAAAACCTAGGTAAAAAAAATGTAGCCACTAAGAATGCTTCTTTATATAAAACAAAGCCAAAATCCAGACTATTACATGCCAGATTATTACTTCATAAAAATTCAAGCAAAATACAGAAAAAGAAATCTCTTAAAATTCAGATTTTTCTGAATCATGTGACAAGGAGAGTAACAACCAAAATAAACCCTCCCAAAGCAATTCTGCCCCCCAAATAACAATAAACCTGATTATCTCCTTAACATACACATAGAATCATAGAATAGTTAGGGCTGGACAGGACCTTAAGATCATACAGTTCCATCCCACCTGCCATGGGCAGGGACGCCTCACACTAGACCATGTAACCCAAGGCTCTGTCCAACCTGGCCTTGAACACTGCCAGGGATGAAGCATTTACCACTTCTCTGGGCAACCTGTGCCAGCGCCTCACCACCCTCACAGTAAAGAACTTCTTCCTTATATCCAAACTGATCTTCCTTATATAACCTGAAAATACATCATGGTAAAGATCAGCTCTGCTTTACATATTTTGTATGCAGAGTAAGACTATTTACTGGTCACTATCTCAACAAGGCTTCTGGAAAGATTCACACTGACTTCAGAGTCATGGCAGAAAATCAAGGCTATGTTAAGAAGGAACTTAAAAACTCCCACAGACTGTACGCACACTATGAATTAGTAGCTATTCCAACAACAAGTAGTCACCCAAAGCTAGCTATGCAAATCTGTGCTCTGAAAGGAAGAGACTTTGGTAGAACAGTCATAATCATTTCCCTTAGAGAAAAAAAAATCCATCTCATACAGGTTTTTTTGCAGCAATGGTGTTAATAGCCTATGGAAAGGGATGCTTCCCAATTGCCTAACCTAGATGAGTTGCACATTTCTTGAAAAACAATAGAGGGGAAACAGGGATTCTGGAAGGATTCCTCAAAAGAGTATATATAGTAACCCTGCTTGATGGCAGTTGCTGATTTATTGTTCGTGGAAGAAGGAAGGAACGCTTCGACTCTTTTACAACCCATTCTTCCTGAGAAGTTCAAAGCATTTTACCAGTCAAAAGCAATGCATCATGACTATTCCTATTTTGTAGATAGAGAATGCAGAAATTAAAAGACTTGTCCAAGGTCTATAGTGAGCTGAACAACTCTGAGTTGGTTGGAAGGATAAATTCTCTTATGTGTGGCATTAGAGAAGTATAAATCAAACTATCTAAAAGAAGTACATTCCATGTCTGTGAAGAGAGGTCAGATAAGACAAAGACAACATGAGCATACTATATCTGGCAATACAAAGATAGCAAATAGCTTGCATACAGCAATGTAAAATATGCTTTATGCATAAACAAATAAAAATCACTGAATAGCTTAAAGACAGAACACAGATCAATCCATGGACAGTAGACAAAAGAAATTAGATGCATTGCACTTATGCATGTTTACTTCATCTGTGGTCCTGGTAGTTATTCAGACACCTGGCATAAACAGTTAAGAACCCACAGGGCTGCAAATGAAAAAAAGTAAAAGCTGAGACAAAGACTTGGTAGGAGTACAGAAGGAATTTTTTGGGATACTATGAAGTGGATTCATTTCAGATCGGATATACTTCATCCCTCCAGTGATGACCTTTTTCTTATGTGAGAAACCATGGAAACTTGGATGGACAAACTCAGTTAGGTAGGGCCTCTTTTCCTTTAAAGGAAAAGGAAACTTAACATTCCTCTCACAGCAGGGGTCACATTTGTGAAGTGCAGAAAGGCTTCAGTGATGCAGTATTTGATCTCATATGGTGGCAGTATGACCCATGCAGAGATTTAGCTGCCTGGTGCAAAGGGCATGTATTTCAAGCTATTCAAACACGGCATGAACACTTGTAAGTGACACTATACTGTTGGCGGATGCCAGCACCATTAGTATAGGAGAGGGATTTAAAGTTAGGGAAACATTTAAAGCTAGCATCTTTATGGTATCTTTCTTTGAAATGCCTTCTTTTCAATATACAGAACCATTGTGGTTGCTAAATTATAACCAGAAAAGCTTTCAAAGTCATAAATTGCATTATCAACTTTATAGCTTTATCACTACCTAGAAGCAGTAGCATCACTTGCTATGTATGAAAAGTGGTCAGCTCATTTCAGAGTGTAGCTCTCCCATACTCAGGATGAACTTTCTAAACCCGTGTTCCCTCTTGTTCTCGATACTGTAAGAAATCCAAGCCATTTCATATACCTCAGACACACATAACACTTCCTAAATGAAACACAATGGTTCCTAGAAGAACCACTCAGTGATTAAAACCCCTTAGTAAGTGAACAGTTCAAAGTCAATTTGAAGCATAAGAGACCTCAGTCAAGAGCCTATATGGATTACACATACCAACCAAGTTATTATTTACTGTTCAAATGTATTTTTCTGAGCAAGATAATAAAATGTGTGTGTGTGTGAAGCAATCTGCACTTACTACTATCTGCCATCAGTATCATGAAACCCTCACAAGCAGCTCTCAAGACAGACTAGGGAACAAAAGCTGCATGTGTCATACTGATACATTTCTTTTGTTCAAAGAGAACTTCTTTACACATACTATTAAATATTTCTGAATTTGCTGCTCTAGTTTCATTGACTATAGCACACCATGATCAATCATTTGAAAGAATGCCAGGAAGTCACTGAGCTAACAGAAACAGCTTCTTTCAGGTCAGACCTGCAGTGTGTTGAAAGGCAATTTAGTCTCTACTATCAGACCAGTCACCTGATTTCATTTTTCCCATTAGAATCTTTTCCCAACTAGGATGTCAAAAGATCACTTGTTTAATCATTATCTTTCATTGGTGAATTAATGACTCACAATTCAAACCAAGCTTAAGGACTCATGTAAGTCTAAATCAATTGCATATCTGAACAGAGCTCCATATAGAACTTATCATGAACAAGGTGGACAGTAAAACTTCAGCTAAGCCAATGAATCATCTTCGTTACTCAGTGAAGACTTTACCAACACAAATTCCAGAGAATTCAAAAAACTTAGATGGATTTGATGACTCCTTCTGCCCCTCAGAGTCCTTTTCACATGAACCTACTAAAGAAAGAGTAGAATACTTTCATTGTTGAGCAATACTGA
Source organism: Nestor notabilis (assembly GCF_000696875.1). Lineage (NCBI taxonomy): Eukaryota > Metazoa > Chordata > Aves > Psittaciformes > Psittacidae > Nestor > Nestor notabilis. The sequence goes on along the minus strand of NW_009929678.1, from coordinate 19,484 downwards.
ACAAATATATATGCTGTCCATGTACTAAATATCTCCTTTCTCCTGTAAGAACATTTTTCAAAGCAGCCGCAATGGCCATTTGTGCCCTAGGAAAATACATTGTCACTCATGAGTGAGTCTGTTTTTTCCCAAATCACAACATGGCTTGATCTGCTTAGCAGAAACCTACTTAGAAAGATCCAGTCTAAGAAGGTCTGTTCTTCAAACCTCTCTCTACAGAAAACATGCAACCTGAGGGCATACTTTAACTGGTTTCCTCTAAGCAATGCAGAATGAGACACGTATACAGCATACGTGTCTTAGTGTTACAAGTACTTAAATAATGTTTAAGGCAAATACAAACAGGCAAATAATCTAATTAAAGTAAAAACGAGGAGATGCATAATATAAAAATTAGGATGACGTTTCACCTTGGCTTTATTAAAAAGCTCATACAGGAGCTCTCACTATCCATGACGTGTACCTCCTAGGGCTTCCTGACCACCTAACTGCTACCAAAATGAACTGCTTTAAAGGAAGACAAAATACAATAAAAATATCCAGTGATTCCAAAGATCAGTTATTAGCACTGCTATCTAAAGAAGGAGGAGTTTTAGGCATAGGGAAGGTTTTCTCTTGTGACCCTTAAGATACGTTTCTGTTTAGCACTCTGACTGGGGGGAGATAGCTGAAATAGCATTGAAGTGATTTCTGAAGAACTCCTACAGAGCCCAGGTCTTTTCAAAAAGGGAGAACAGGCCAGTCTGCTGTGACCTGTGCTCAGCAGCACAGATACACTACTATGAACAAATCTGGACCTATTGACATTTCAGTGGCATGAAACTGCCCAGCAAGTCTTTCCACTCTGGAGCAGAATAGAATCATAGAATAGTTTAGGTTGGAAAGGACCTCAAGATCATCCAGTTCAAACCCCTTGCCATGGGCAGGGATGTCTCACACTAGACCATGTAACCCAAGGCTCTGTCCAACCTGGCCCTTGAACACTGCCAGGAATGAAGCATTTACCACTTTTCTGGACAACCTGTGCCAGTGTCTCACCACCCTTGTATTAAAGAACTTCTTCCTTATATCTAACCTGAACTTCCCCTGCCTAAGTTTGAACCCACTACCTCTTGTCCTATCACTGCAACCCCTGATGAAAAGAATATTTTGTGCTTCTGAGAAGTAAATTGTCCCCAGTAATTCCAGCCAATTGGATCCACACAATGAACATTAGAAAACTGAAGGATTTAGTCATGCTTCTCCATCATTGCATCTGGCTGGTAAGAGAACCCAATCAGAGATGGAACAAAAACAGTTAAACAGAAAAGTTGTCTCATCAAACGTTGTTCTGGCAGAACTCATCAAGCTACATTATGCTGGAGTTTCCTAAGCCACCTCAGAACTTGTGGGCCAAGAAGCCACAATGGCCTCACTGGCTTGGCAGCACGGATCTCCTAGGCAGGATCTTTCCTCCTGGGTTCAGTTTTGCAACAGGGCTTTGGACATTTATATGACCTTTTTCCTTTGGTGACAAAGGATTCTGGGACTAGTTGCTCTACTGGAGAAAACTGTCTTACATAAAATCATCTTTAATTAAGCAATTCTAGTCACCTGAAATTCCCAAAGGCAACAAAACCGAGAAAAGCATTTCCTTTGGCTACTCTCTACCCATTTAAGGTTGACATTCTTACAGATGTACTTGATGTTTGCTCTTGTTACACAGAGATTTCACCAAAACCTCCACAGGAAAAGCAGAGAACTTTATACCAAGCTGCATGCATTCAGGAAACCTTATCATCTAGGAAGGAAAATCAAGGTCTCACCAGTCTTCTAAAGCAGGCTTTAAATAGACAGATGAATTTCAAAACATACCAAGTTTCTTTCCTAGAAAATAAATAGTCAGCAATTTTGAGTGTTATGAATGGCCTCAGGCCAAATAATTATGACTAAGAGTAGTGAAATAACAATACACGCATTGCTTCTAGAATCAGGAATATAAAGAAAAGTTGCTATTATGAAATGGAAAGAAAAGATTAATACGTTCAATTGTCTCATGTAAATAATAGAACCCAAACTCTCAGGTTTGAGGAAACAGAAGAATAGAAGACACAGATTGTTCTCCCGCAGGAGTGCAAGACTTTTAGCCCCAGCTTCAGCATTCAGAAATCCTGGAACTTGGCACATTGTCCTTAGAGGGGTCCATGTAAAAGGTTACTGAGCTGGACAGTCTTTACAAACTGATTGCAAACTACAGTTTCTGGGACTGATTGGTTCATAGCAACAACAGTTCAGTCTCATAGAATATATAAATCCCAAATGGAAGGCATATAATCTGATAATTTAGAGGACTACAGAGGCCATTACTGATCATGCAGTGGCATTAGATGCTCTGACAATGGTAAAGGCTGGTGCAAAAACATGGTGGTATGTCTTTATTCTGGGTAATATTTTATTCTTTTTAGGTGGCATGGGTTTCCTATATTTGAAATAGAAATCCCTTTTCTGTTATCCAAGGCTTAGAACTATTTACCTTACACATACCTTTCATGTCACTAGGATGGACTACATCATTAAGACATCCATACTGGACAGGCATATATATAGAAGACAGAACTAAGCAAGTTCTTTGCTGTTATGGAAAGGCAGCTGAATCCAGGCACATGCCTTTTCTTTTGCCAGGACATTTTGTTTCCATTTAGCCAAGTTATGAGAAGGCATTTGACAACAATAATCTATTTTCTTGGATATTGGTTCTAGCAAGGCAATTGTCTGTGCAAGCAATTTAGCAAGCACTAAGTCCACCAGTGAAAGGCATTATGAAGGAAGAATTAAGGTGAGCACGACAGGTAGAAGCTCGTGCAGCTTCCTCTCAGTGAGGTCTTGTGAAATCCTCAAGATGTCAGAAATCTTACAATATCTTAACATTATCTAGGAGGAATGCAGATAGCCCAAGTTTGCAGTTCATCTGAAGATGCCAAAGATTTGTGGCCTGGGATGTGATAGCATCTGTTTGGAACAGTTTGGCACAGCATAATTTGTTCCTATTCAGTTGGCAGCAGAGCAAACTGAATCGCTTTTAAAGGTCTCCTGTAAGATAAAGAGTGGAGTAAATCTAACTTCAGCTGATACTGGGAGTCTTCCAAAAGGCTCATTCATATTGATAGCCACGAACTGCTGAAGACCAATGGAAGTTGTGAAACTTGCTAAACCTAAGCTAGCATATTTTTTCCTTAGCATTGTTTTAAGTAAACTGAACTAAATACTTGGACCCACGAGACAAAGTAGTTAAACTCTCCTCAGAAGACAAGACAATAAATATTTCGGGTAAATGTACCAGCTCATGTAGTGGGATCATTTACAAAACATACTATGTTCTGTACTACGATGTACCTGGTAGAAGCTTGGTAACAGACACAACAGAGCTGAAAACAGATGAGTATATAGTGCTCACAGGAGAATATAAAGTCCCTTACCCTTCCCTGGAGCAAGTACCTCCCTGAAAGGCATCTTTATTTAACAACTCCCAGCTGTTCCTTTAACATTAATTCTCTGCGTATCCATATAGTGTAAGGGCCAAGTCCTTCTGCAGTAAAGTTCTTTTAACTTACATCCACAAAACAGCACTTAACAAAGACTGACTGGATGACTGTTCCATTTTGTTACACCATTTAAGCCTGCAGTATTTGTTTTGTTCTGTACTGGAATGAAAAATAAGATTATATCTTTCTATCCTTCTCACCATTCAGCATGGCTGTCAAAATTGTTTTGACTGTCAAACCCTCTCATCAAAACAATGACACCAGACAAGTTTTGGTTCCTGAGCTGTTCCATTTTACAGCAACTTTTAAAATTAATTTTGTTCTACAGTGCAATGAAACAGAATCTAGCTTTGATTACAAAATAGAATTCTATTCACATACATTTTCAGACTGAGAAGGCTGGGTTTTGGTATGATTATCTCCAGTTTTGAGAAAGCCTATTTTTGACCACCAACGTTTCTGATAGTGATTTTTCAAAATGTATGCGTTTCCACAAAAACATCATCTTTAATTGTATGTTTCCATAAGAAACCAAAAGGCCTCCTTAAAAATACTCCTGAGTAGCATTATTTCTGAACCTTTTTTCTTCATTGACAGTGACTACAAACAAGTCTTTGCTCCACACGCTGCACATCTCACAACAGCTTGTACACTTGGGTGAAAACATTCCTTGCCATAAGCATTATGTCTGTGACACTAAGAGTGCTGTTCTCACATCAAGCTAAACCTAAAACTTTTGATTTTTCTACCCTAGGTATTTACAATAATCCTTAACACATTTACTGTAATCCTCAACTGCTCCTTGTCCCCAGTGCTGCCCTCTTTTCTTTGTTGTCTTTTCCTTTCCCTGAAGACAATGATGAGCGAGTCCAAAAAGGGGAGAATAGAAAGGTGTAAGATAATAGAAAGGTAAAAGGTATTCAAATCCTATTGAAGAGATAACATAAAAGTTAATTAGCAACAGAATATATATTCTTAATTTATTTCTTGAATGAAATTCATGCCATTGGGGTAATTATGCACATGCACACACATTTTTAATATATATTTAAACGGACATAGGATATAAATCTACATGATATAATTACATATAATACAATATAAACATACACACTCAGTTCCAATTTAAAGTGGACCTTCCCTTTGCATCATGACATGACCAGCACTTCAAGTAGTTTACCAGCAGCAACCCCTACCTCATAAATCTACATTCCACACACTTCTAGCAAAGCATTAATTCACAGAAATGCTTAAAAATTGCTTTAAATTCACTGCTTCCTGGCTAAATTAATTCCACTTCTCTCTACTTCAGCTTGTTCATTGTGATGTTTTACTATCCCACAGAAGTTCTTAATATCTTGGCTTATGTACTTTGTGTTGGAAGTGACAGGAGAGGAATCTCTTTCATTTACACCTAGAAAACCCAAGAATCCTTCTGTCTGTGCTACAGTCTATTGCCTATTAAGGCAAGAAGTACTGTGAACATTACACAATTTCCCAAGGATTCTGACAGCACAGTCCTCGGGAAAAAAAAAAACAAACAAAGAAAAAAGTCCATGTACCAAATAAATAATTTTAAAACAATGCAAGATTCTATTTCTAACCAATAACCTTTTAGTCCTCAAAATGAGCTGTACAAAGCATGAACTAATTTAAGATTTATATGGAAGCACCCAGCTGAACTGGATTTTAATTGCAAAACTGTGCGTATTATATTTGGTAGTGGAAGGATTTAATTTGGGGATCTCTGTGGTTGGTTTGTTGAAACTGCACAACTAGGTTGGTACCTCAAAATATGCCTGGTGATATGGGTTGGCTGTTATGTACCTTGACTCAGGCAGTAATACTGGCACTTCTGCTTTTATCGGGCCAGAAGTTTGAAGTATCTGAGTTGATACTACCCCGCTTTTAGCAAAGAGGTAAAATAAAGGGAAGTTTCATGAGAACCATTTGCCATGCAGATCTGGAAGCAAGTCAACAGGAGAATCAAACAGATCCTGTGTTTAACCAGTGATGACAAGAAGCAGAACAATTTGTAATCAAAATTCTATATTCTCTTCTGTTTAAATATTAATAGTTCCAGCATGTTATATCAAGCTAATGTTTACTTGCTTGTCACATGCAAGAATCAAACAGATAATTCAGTGCAATCAGATGGGTAACAAGATCCTGGATAGCCTGATTTAAAAACCATCACTATTTCATATGTAAGGAAGAAGAGAAAGAAAAGAAAGAGAAAGACAACATGGAGTCATGGAATCAACCAGGTTGGAAAAGGCCTTTAGGACCATCAAGTCCAACTGTTCCTCAGCACTGCCAAGGCCACCACTAACCCATGTCACTGAGGGCCTCATCTACACGGTTGGGGAACACTTCAGGGATGGTGACTCCACCACTGCCCTGGGCAGCCTGTTTCAATGCCTGACCACCCTTTTGGGGAAGGAATTATTCCTAATATCCAGCCTAAACCTCTCCTGGTGCAGCTTGAGGCTGTTTCCTCTTGTCGTATCCCTTGTTCCTTGGGACAGGAGATCAGCATTGGCCAGCAGAGATAAGGACAATAACAGATTTTTTTCTTCTAACTTTTAAAAGGAAAAAAGTATCACTAACATGCCATTGGTCTGATATTAAATGGAAACAGTAGAAGAGACAATTTAGATGCAGTAAAATTAGGGATAAGTAGTGATTATTCTGCTTTATATTTGGAAAACCAACAGATAATATGGTTGTACCACTTCCTTCATAAACAGTTATCTCCAACTGTGTCATCAGAACCTTGCAAAAAGGCAGCTTTTAAAGTTAGGCATAATCAACCCCAGCAGACCTGGACAACGTAACCAAAAAATACTAAAATCAATTAGCTGAGGTCTTTATATGCTGTATGTTGACTTTTACAAATGCTTGAAGAACAAGGGCAGTTTAAAGGCAAACAGTAGAAAGCTGATGTCGCATCAACACTCAAAAAAGGGAAAAGAGAATTAACATATGTATTGTAGGCAATGGGAATGTAATGCTGATCATTACAGAATAACAGAGGAGCTGGTATTATTTCCTTAATGTCCTAATGAAGGATTCAATGTACAACAAAGAAAAGGAGGCGAAAATAATAATTACCAATTGAATTTTGCTCTTTTGGGGAGGAAAAAAAAAAAGGAAAGGAAAAGAAGGTTTCTCTGTTTCACAAAGAAAAGAGTTTTCTCTGGTAAGACTTCAATTCTAGTTGAAACAGATAATATGAAAATATAAAAAGAAAATTCCTAATGTCTTTGAGTATCGGTTTAGAAAGCAGTGACAAAGATTAAACTCATCAACTGACAGAGCTAAAAATGAAAAGAGTTATGATCAAACAGCAGAATATCTGAAGGAGTCTGAAGCATACAACATATAATCATAGAATTACAGAATGGTTTGGGTTGGAAAGGACCTTAAGATCACCTAGTTCCAAGCCCCTGCCATGTGCAGGGACGCCTCACACTAGACCATGTCGCCCAAGGCTCTGTCCAACCTGGCCTTGAACACTGCCAGGGATGGAGCATTCCCTGCTTCCTTGGGCAACCTGTGCCAGTGCCTCACCACCCTCAGGGTAAAGAACTTCTTCCTTATATCTTAATCTGAACTTCCATATATATGGATTCAAAATTCTGCCATGCCTAGGAGCTTTACTAACTTATGGTCACCTATACCCGTCCTCAAAGATTTCAGGAGTGCAGTGCATGCTGCTCAAGCTGCCTCCCAGCCTCAAAATGCAGATGTAGTTAGCTATCTACCCAGCTGGAAAATATTTATTTACAACTGATTTATTCTGCTCCAGTCTCACTGAATTCCAGGATGAGAATGATTTGCACCTGATTTGCTTGTATTTTTCAACTTGACAGCTACAGGTAGGAGCTTTGCTGTGAGAAACCAGAATTAATATCTTAATTCTTGACAGAGAGTGGAATATAGATTAATGATTTTGATTGCAATTAAGCCTTTTTGGTTACACAGGATGGCATGTCCTGGACATGAGTTGGAGCAGTGTAGAAAGATGCTGCTGTTACAGGACTTCAGTTTTGCTGGCTTCACAAGCACAAGGACACATTTTGAAGGCAGCATTCTGGGATCCACATCCAAACAAAACTGCTCTTGTGTCTGTCACTTGGGACTTCTTCAGCCTTCCATGACCCTTCATCCCAAGCATCTCAGTTTATTGGAGAACCACGTCTCTCCCTTACATCCCCCTCTCTTTCATGACCATGTGCCCTATTCAGCCATCCATTTTCAGCAATGCCACCTACTACTTCCCTTTTCACATGAAGGGGCCACATGAAGCTCCATCTTCTTTCACAGCCTTTCCTCACCATGGTACTGCTCTGCAGCTCCAGCTTGTTCCCTTATGAGGATGGGACAAGATTCTTTCTAAAAATTTCCTGGGTAACCTAAGGGCAACTTTCCTGATCCTGTCATATGAGTCTAACAAAGCTGGAAAACAACTCCTGAAAGGACACAAACAGGCTGCTATCCATACAGCCCCTGGACTCAACCTCACCACAATTTTCAAGGAAGAAAAATTGAAAAAATCAGCCTCATAAAGAAATCTAGAATGGAAAATTTTGGCTTTAACAGATTTTCAAAATGCAAAGTTTGGAAGTTAAAACACTATTGTATTTAGTAGTAGTAAAGCACCTGAATTACAGATGACATTACCAACCTTAACAGCTGCCAAAACAAACAGGTACATAAACAATAAAAGACACATACCTGCTTATAAAATACACATATTTTATACAAACATACTATAGAATCACAGAATGGTTTGGGTTGGAAAGGACCTTAAGATCATCCAGTTCCAACCCCCCTGCCATGGGCAGGGATGTCTCAAACTAGACAATGTTGCCCAAGGCTCTGGCCAACCTGGCCTTGAACACTGCCAGGGATGGAGCATTTACCACTTCTCTGGACAACCTGTTCCAGTGCCTCACCACCCTCACAGTAAAGAACTTCTTCCTTATATCCAACCTGAACTTCCCCCATTTCAGTTTGAACCCATTCCCCCTTGTTCTACCACTAAAATCCCTGATGTTAGTTTTTGTCTGTTGGAAAAACTGTCCACGATAAATTAATTATGAGATTCATTGATACAGATATGTACCATTTTCCCTTCCACACACAAAGAAAAAAGAATAATTTCCACAGCATCTTTATAAGAGAATCAGCCTGAAAAAATTTCATTCAGCACTGAAATTAGCACAAAATTACCACTCAGGATCCTACTCCCATCAAGTCACCCAAGAGACAGAAAAGGTGTTAGACATCTCATTCTCCTGGATATGGAAATCTTTAAGCTATATATTCATAAACCCTGCCTGGATCCTCTTCACTTTGTACAATACAAGTAATACGAAATACAACACAGTAAGATGACAGAAACTGTGAAGGGAACTAATTTAGAGTAGACAAATTGTATTATTTTAGTATAATATATAATTAGCTTGTAATACACCACGAGCAGTTGGTTAAAGTTTCTTGTCTTGCAGGCACTGCAGACTGCTGCACTGAAATGTCTTAAAATCCCCTGCATTTCAGTAGATGCAATGTGCAAGTCCAGTGACATGGGTAACAGTGTTACTATTAATACCATTAATAACCACGTTACTATGCATGTAACTGACACACATGTACACGTCATATGTTCAAAGACCATTAAATGTCAGGAATCTCATTTACAGTCTGCCTAAAAAAGAATATGCACTTGCGGAAATGCCAGTGTGTTGAATCCTACCACAGAGAAGAGAAAGGCATGTGGTGAAGACAGAAATGCTCTCAGAAGAACATTTCACAACCTTGTGTTCTTTGCTAACCTCATATTTGCTTCTCCTTGCTGCAGTGAAAACTCTGAAAGCACAAGCTGCACAAGGACTTTAAATGAATGCTCAGGGGCAAATTCTGCCCAGAGAGGCAGCATCTTAATGCTTGTGGCAACACTATCAATCTTCTAATTTGCTACAGCCAGAACGGAAACTGAGTCCAAGCAAAAGGTCAGAACAGGCATTTTATATTCTCCGTTAAAGCAGGGAAGGAAAAAAAATGTCTTTGAGGAGTAAAGTAAGTAGCTAATGAGACACAGCACTGACAGCTGGAATTTAATAGGTATCCACTTCACAAGGAAAATTGCTCTTAATAATTAAATACAGGTATCATACAAAGCTTCTGCTGAGAGCTAGACTTCAAAATCCTTCTGTCAGTAGGACTGAAGAGGTTTTATATACCAGGTAATATAAGGGTGAGTTTGGCTGGGAGGTTAGTCCTAAACGAAGAGGGTTAATTGCATAAAATTCACAGTCATGTAAGTGGTAAATAATTCCAAAGGGGCTTGTTCAGATAGTAGTCTGGCATTACTGAAAAACAGACTACAACTAAAAAGACCTGTTATACAGTCCACCAAAACCTGAGACACATAAAAAGTTTATTAGTCATTGCAGAACTAAAATGCAAACAAGATCTTTTTAGAGGGATCCAAAATTTTTTATGCTCCAGGTCTGTAGGGCCATAAAACTACCTGAGAAAATTTTGAACAATCTTCTAATTAATCACAGGATTTTATAAGTTCTCACAAGCTGTAAGTAAAACGTTAACAAGGTAGGAGGAAGTGCTCTTTGTATAAGCATGATTCCTAACCTCGCTGACATACCCTGCTAGAGGAACCTGGGTAGAACTTAACATCAAACTGCAATTATAATGGTCACAAGCACGCAGAGATGGGGTTTCATTAATAGGACTTCATTCTCATAAACAACGGTGTAAGTCTCTCAATTCCTGGGAGCAGCTGAGCAGAGTCTAATCGTTTTCCTGTAATTTGTCACACCACCATCAAAATATGACCACGTAACATATGGAATCATAGAATGGTTTCGGATGGAAAGGACCTTAAGATCATCCAGTTCCAACCCCCGGCCATGGGCAGGGACACCTCACACTAGACCATGTCACCCGAGGCTCTGTCCAACCTGGCCTTGAACACTGCCAGGAATGGAGCATTTACCACTTCCCCAGGCAATCTGTGCCAGCACCCTCACAGTGAAGATCTTCTTCCTTATATGTAACCTGAACTTCCCTTATTTCAGTTTGAACCCATTACCACTTGTCCTATTGCTAAAGTCCATGATGAGGAGTCCCCCTCCAGCATCCTTGTAGGCTCCCTTCAAACACTGGAAGCTGCTCTGAGGTCTCCACAAAGCTTCTCTACTCCAGGCTGAACAGTCCCAACTTTCTCATTCTTAACATAATAAAACTCATACACCTGGAAAGACATCTTCACCCTCACTTAATCAGCAGTCCAAAGAAACAATATTGGTATGAAAAGAAACCAGTTTAAGTATCCAGATGGTTGAGTGTTTTTACCAGCTATATCCAATAGATTCGCATTTACTCAGGTAGGTTTAACAATCACACAGCTGCATGTATTTCACTGTAAGAGTACTGACTCTGTAATACGTATTTTCACCTACCTCATAATACATAGGCACATCCATAACCTTTTTTCCCTTCTGATTCCCTGAACCTCTGATCTGCAAGAAAATAAAGCATTCTACTGTGAGAAGATTGTAAGTTTACACAAATTATTTTACTCATTATTCCCTTTTGCAAACACTATACTCACACTCCAAAACAGTGAGGAATCATCTTACAGTACCCCTGCACCTTAGTGAGGGAGTTTTTGTGCTCAGCAGCTTGAAGAAAAGTCTGCAACAAACCCTCACTATTTACAGGAAACAGACCAAATTAGACAGCAAACTTTTCTTTTTCTATTTTTTAACTCCTAAGAATTAGAGTAATTTCTAAAACTTCCACAGAGTAATTCAGTTGAATACAAAATGTATAGTTACCACAGACTGAAGAAGTGTGTAAACAGAAGTGAGATTCAGGGTTTGGTTTGTTATTAAAAGTTCCTTTCTTGGAATACCTGGGTGAAAACGTCTTCACGGGTTACCACGCTGAAAAGCTTCCGCTGTGGCACCTGCACAGCAAGAGACAGTGCCTTGGTGTGGATTTCATCCTCAGTTCTGTTCCCAACAATGAAAGTGATGCTAGGCTTCCAGTCATCCTGCTTTCCAAAATAAAACATTTCAGGTATTAAACCTCAAGCAGACAAAACTGCTTATCTGCAGTTTCAAGGACTAATCCTGTAGAGATGGTTACTGCCCTTAAGACTTATTAAACATCACTGTATTAATCACACCGAAATAAACTTTATACAATCCCAAAAAGCACGCACTACTTTGTTCCAACTCTTTCTGCCATCAGGTGGCAGCATTACCCCATGAAAATCACATATGCCGCCCAACAACCTCGACAAACCTCCGTGGCTGCATTAGCATCACGCAAATAGAAAGTAACTTTTAAATGTCATTTGCAGATTTGACAGTTCAGTAAGCAAACAAGAAGTGAATTTTCAAAATATGCATTACTGTCATTTAACATTATTGTGATTATCTGCTGAATAATAATACCCCAGCTACCTCATGCAGGGAATCAGACAATGCCCACATACTAACTCCTAAAAACTGTAGCATTATTTGTATGATGTTTTACGAGGCTATATTTATGCAAAACATAGTTCTTACACGTTTTCACCAAGTATTCTGAACTAAGAAAAATCATTTTTCAAAGGCAAATTATATTACACTATAGGAATCAACAGGTTAAAAATACTAAACGTTGTCAAATATTTGCACTAAAATAGACAAATTTTAATGAAAATAATCTGATTTTAGCATTACAGAAATGCAGAGTAAGAGAAGACTGAAATATGTCATTTAGTGGTATCTATCCACAAAAGCCTCAAAATGATGTTATTGCAGCAACTTTTCCTGGCTACTCTTCTTCCCCATTTCTTGTGTTTGAACCTACTGTAATCCCTTTCACAAAGTGAGTGGCTATCTCCAGTATACCTACATCTAACTCCAGAGGATTCTTTATCAGCATCAGTGGCAGCTGAAACATAAGCACTTCAAAGGGTTGTACTCTACATGAAGTCACATGTGTAAACTGCAGGCTATCAATAAAACTGCGTAAAGGTAAATACGGAAAGAGGTTCAGTAGCTCCAGGTAGCCTCAAGGCATTGTCACACTGATCAGGCTAAGCAGATTCACATATCACTCTAGCAGGGAAAGATATGAAAGACAAATTTCAGAGAGGGTGCTAACTCTAGGATTTTGATGGAAATATTTTCGTACGTGTGTGTTACATACAAAGTCCTTATGGAAAAGAGGAACAAAACCTGAGTTGATGGTAAAGAGAGGGAAAGGATGGTTCAAAAACAAAGTCAGATGTAAATGGTAGAAGGAGAAATTTCTTTTTCCAGTTTTACTACACCCTTCTTCATGCATTCCTTCTTTTAGCTGAAAAAAAGCCTTCCTAAATGTTTGCAATTTGAGCAACTGATTGATGACTTGAGATGAGAGAAAGCAACGGTTGACTTAAGTTTCAAACTAGTAACTGCTTGCATGGAGGGAAATTGTCATACTCTTAAGGTAACAAAGCATAACATCGCATGCATATGGTACGACATGATTATACATACAAGGAAAAGATCACCTGGGTTGCTAAGAGTAGTCTTCAGCAACTGCAAGTAGCCACTGAGCAGATACTTAATACAAAAGGGCTCCATAGTTCCATACATCATAAACTTCCTTGATGTTTTGTAGCAGCATAAAAGAAACTCTTAACTTTTTAAATGCAAGAGAGTTCAAGCAGATTGTTCGTGCTTAGAAGAATGAAAACATGATGGAATTCATAAGAGTGTCCCGCTGACCTGAGACAGCAAGCATTGCTCAGTGGAGGAGTGGCAGCAGTAATGATCTGTGTGGGGACTGCACACTGAATTTCTTCCCCCTCCTTCTACCTGGGGAGGACAATACCTCCTCCTCCTTAAAGTTGTTGAGATAGCTACTGGTGCACAGCACTACAAAACAACTAGATATTATCATCAAAACACACGCACAGGAGTTGCAGTTGATCTGAATTAAAGTTGTCATTGTGTAATTGCCAACAGTTGGACATGAAAACTTTGCCATTCTTTGAACAGAGAGCATTTACTTGTGTACAAATGCATAATTTTCCACACTTTCAGAACTGAGATTGAAATGTCCCCATGTGGCAGTGTCCTGATGTTCCTAGGGCTCACCACCAGAGACCGTTGGAACAATCATCCACCCACAACATGAGCTAATGGAGCAACTGATACCACTACGCTTTGGTGGGGACCACCAAGAGGGGAACTGGGCCCAGTAACTCTCACAGGCAGATGCTGACAGTACAAGAGCAGCAAGACTCAGGAATGTCAGGTTCTACTCTAGATTTGTAAAAGTATGGTCCAACAGCAATATAGAGCCTGCCTCTACAACTTCCTGCAGTTCTGCCTTATGTCTTCTTCAGTTCCTCCTTAAAACATGCTGGTGTCTTGGTACCCACAAATTAAACCTGCTAGCACTGATCAACACTATCCTGCAACAATGTCTGTGAAACCTGCTTTTCTTATAGTCCTGTCTCTTCTTGATCTTTCTACCCCTTAGTCACAACTGTTCCTATCTCATTTCTCTTTCCATTTCCACTCCGCTCCCCATCTGAGTCCCATCACTTCTCCTAATGCTGCCTGCATTTGTTACTTGCTCCCATAGCTCTCATCCTGAGTCTCCTTTTCCAGCTAATCCCGTTTTAGTATCTAATCCCACTTCCAGCCTCCTCCATCTCCATGTTCCTTCTCCAAATCCTTATTCTCTAGCTCCTCTAATACTTCCCAAGCACTTCAGAGTTATGTTTGAGCAAGGAGGCTCCTTCACGATACTTATGCATTTCTTGGAAAGGCATTATAGGCAATGGAGAGAGAATTTTCCTGATTTCCCTAGCTGCAAAATAAAGAAAAATATATTGTTTTTATTAAAAAGATAAAATATGTGGGAAATGAAGCTAGATAAATACCAAAGTCAGCTACACACCAACAGATAACAACAATCCAGAATTCCCACTCATTTGTGTCTAGACTGACCGATTATGAAGTCCTTTCAGAAGAGCTGAATATTGAGAACAGCAACTGAAGTCACTAAGCACAGTGAATGTGCAGCATTAGTATGTATTTTAAGGTGTTCAATTGACTGTGCTCTTTTCTGACCTTAAAAATCTATTATTTTTGCAATATTGCCCTTATATTATCAATACTGTAACAGTATCCTTAATGTTGGAGGCACTGAAAGGCTAGAGAAGAAACAGACCCTGCTTCTACAGCTCACCACCTAAAATCACAACATAAAAATGAGAAGAAAAAGTAGTAAAATGTATATGGTTACTTTAAAAATATTTTCTCCCTCAATATACAACTGTTCCTCTACTTAGTTTAATTCTTTCAAATGTTATTGTAGAAGTGAGACCTGAGGAAGGATCTGAAAGAGGATAGATTAGTGACCCTAAGGCTACCTCAAATGAGGTTCCCAGCTTAAAGAACATAGAAATAACTACTGAAAAGCATGGAAACAGCCTAAGGAGGCTGACATCCAGAGTATAGCACAGGCACTACGTACTGTGAACAATGACAACCAAAATGCACGGAGCAGAAAGCCCACAGAATCAACAATGCTGATTCAAGCACCAATGGGGAAAAAATTAAGCTGGAAATGTGGTGTTGGAAACTGAATACTCCTTGAACAACCTGCACCAAGCTCCAGTTAAGGGGAGGCCAGACCACTCTCACTGGAAAATATCCAGTGACAATCAGTCACACACGACACTGTCCCCACTCTGTTTTAAAACTCTTAGCCACAGCAAGAGCTGAAATGCACTGAAATCCCCTGTGTTAGAAATAACCACCTATGTGGGAAGCTTGTATGTCCCCCAGGTGAATAGGCTCAAATCCCAGCAAGACACCCCTAACTCTGAAAGCTCCAAGTAAGTAGCCAGCAGTATTCCAAACTCCTTGTTTTCATAAAACACACAAGGTGTCTCATCTTCTCCTGACTTAGTTGTCAAGCCTCCATTGTGTCCCTCTGTAATGTGATTTTCCCCAACTGTTAAAAACCAGTACACATAGCCTACATCTCTTATTTGCCACAGAGCTATTGGAATATCAAGGGTATGGTAAAAAAATATTTAACTTCACGTTGGAGGAAAAAAAAAAGCAGTAGCTTTCGAAATTTTGTTTCCTTTTTAAACATACCTTGTTTTTTCTGCTTCATTTCCTAGCACAAAAGGGCAGAAGCTCTAGACAAGGCATTTGAACAAGTCAGGTATATTGTTTATTTCTGCAGTACCAGTTTCTATATCTCTGTCCAGTAAAAGCATCAAGCAACCATCAAACACCACC
>NW_009929678.1:0-3597 GCF_000696875.1 Nestor notabilis | reverse complement strand
CCCCCCCCCCCCCCCCCGCCATTTCCAAGCCCCTGCCATTTCCAAGCAATCTAAGTAACCATCATTTTGCATCATTACTTATTCTTGTAGTATTTAATGGTGAGGTTTTGTTTGGCTTTTTGTTGGCTGGTTTTTGTTTGGTTTGTTCTCTTCGGGTTGGGTTTTTTTTCCCCTTAGGCACACAACTAATAGCTTCATTTAATTGCAGCACAATTTCAAATTTAACTGCAACAGCTGAAGAGAAACAGTTGAAAACTGAATCTCCAAGCATCAGAGCATCAAGCAGCAAGAGTTTTTTAACCTCCTGGTTGTTTCCGCAGAAATCACGAGACTTATTAATGATTTCTGAATAATTAGGACAATATTACCTCTAGCATTCTTCGCTTTCAACAATGGGGGGAGCTTGCAAATCAGTAAACAATAGAATCATAGAAGGTTATGGCTGGAAAGGACCTTAAAATCATCTAGTTCCAATCCCCTGGCATTGCTGGGAGAGGTTGTTCATCAGGGTTTCTGTAGCTGTAACATAGTGACTGTATAGGGCATCACTGCTCAGAAACCTGCAGTCCATTTTCATTATGTGCTGACTGGTGTACACCCAGATTACTAATGGATTCTGATTTTAAGACACTGAACTTTTGCTGTATAATCCAGGCAGATTAGAGGGTATCAAAGCTCAGCTGAATATTAATTTTTTTCAGGATGAATTTTACGAAAAGTGGAGCCATCCCACTTAGTACATTTTTAATGGTTTTACAAGGTTGTATTTCAGTTCAATTTGCAGGCCCTAAAATGCCAGTAAACTGAGAGAAACTTTACAGATGGAAAGTCCGAGCAGAATGTGGCTTCCAGGTGCTGTGAGTAGTTACACTAGACAATAAGAACATATGATGGATAGCAGTTATTTTAATTAAGGGCTGCATTTGTGTAGAATTCAACCTTCCCTTAGCAAACATCACCCCTGAACTACTTAAAGCATGCAAAGTTTAAAACTAAGAATTTTAATTTATATTTTGTAACTTTAATCCTGCAGTGAAGCTAATCAAAATATCTTAATATCTGAAGGCAAACACAGCTTACAGCCTCACATTCTTCTGTGTAGCACATTACAAACAACACAATTTATATAAACTATAATATGGGGCTCTGAAAAATCCATATTTCCTCTGTACATGGTTTTAAGTTGTCTGTTTGCCAGTTTTTACAGTGCGTTTAGTAAAAGCAATTATTTGGTTAGTAAATACCATTTAAATCATATTTTAGTTACCATTCCCGTCCATAAAATCTTAACACCACTGGTAAAATGACTCCTTTTCATAGATCAGGCTAATAAAATATTGCAAGTCATAAACACACATTAAAATGTGAAATTTCATTGCTCAGTCTAGCTGGTACAATTTAAAACCAGTTCTAGTAAATTCCCTTTGACTCCACTAAAGGGAAAGACTATTCTCTAAATTGATACAAGTAAAAGATTTAAGGATTCTTTAGACATGAATTACATGGAGAAATTTATTTGATAGGAGTTCCTGTTGTCTTTCAAATAATTTCAGATTCATATGGTATATCACATACAATATTGAGGAGGAGTAAGAAATAATTGTGTGCACTGTGTTTGATGACACCTAGAATTAAAGTTGCTCAACACTCTCTTTTACAGGCTGCTTTCAGTTCCTAGGCTTTATATATTCAGGTTTAAATCTCAGATGTTATACAACTACCAGGGCAGGGGAGGGATAGTATGGTTGGACTATTTGCAGAATGAGATTTGACTTTTAAGAACCATGTTTATCCTTTAATAAAAACCCCGTATGTGATTAAGTTATTAAGATACTCAATTCCCCCCGTGCTCAAGAGGAAGGAACTAGATTTGGCAGCACAGCCATACTCGTGTCAAAGATGTGCTTTCACAGAGCATGTTTATTTACATTAAGTATACCCACATTTGGCCATACTTGATGAATCTCGAGTCACACAGAATCCTCACTCAGAACAGATTTGTTGGCATTTGCTGGTTTTGCACCGAGCTCCTGCCCATGACTGCAAGAGCTGAATAAGAATTTTCCTGCAATAAGAAATGTCAGCGGCTGCTCAGCATCATAGAAGCCTGAGTTCAAGCTGACGGCAGCAGGGAGACAGTTTTTCTCATGTTCCCCAGACTCTGCCTGCTACAGCGATACAGAGAAAGTGGAATTAGCTTAACTGGAACAGAAAACAGTTGGACAACACAAGAATAAATGAACCAAGGAATCCAAATTCAGCCCCCATGGGTACAGGCATTATGATAATTTTTAATTAGGTGATCACATTCCTCCCCCCACCCTTTACAGAATTCATGCCCCATTCAGTGAACATTTCAACATTTCTATCCATCTGCCTCAATGCATGGTTCTGAATAATCCTAATTCTGGCATTTTTTACATTTTGAGCATTTTATCTCCTACCTTTTAAAATAGTTCAGTACAATGGTTTGCATTTAACAAATGTAATAAATTATATGTAGCAGCAGCAGGGTAAATAAAGCACTTTGTTCAGTGAATTCACTGGACAATATCCACAACCACAATAAACACCACTATAAAGAAAAAATATCACTAATTGGCACCTCGCTATGCTAGTAAGCATGGGAGAAAAGTCAGGAACTGAGGAGGTGATGGAGACTGAATCTCCATTGCCTTCTCATGCTTCAGGGAGGTTCTCCTAGGGTACAGGAAAGATTCATAAGCAAGAAGTGGCTCAAACACCTTTAAATTCTACTGAAAAATCTACATTCTAGGGAAAAAAAAAGAAACAATAGCCTTAGCAGCTTACTTCTTTGGCTAAACTTGTACTATACAGTTACTACCAAATGAAAGTAAAAGCAACTCAGTATTTAAGAGATTTCTGGACATGTGTTGCATTTTCGGGAAAACCAATTATCCAGTTTAAAAGCCTCCTCCTTAACTCAAGAGTTCCTCGTACTTCACCAGAACTGCTGGCATGCTAAAAAACAAAGAAAAAAACAACCATAACCACAGCAACAACAAGAAAAAACACCCTCTTTTTTTAACAGGGCATAACAGAACCCATGGAACAAGGAAGCCATGGAAGTCATTTGTCTCACTTGCAGAAGCAGACCTAGATAAACACACACGAGGTAAATATTATTGTTTGCTAAACTACTACCCTATTTTGAAACCAAATTCTCTCTTGCAAGTCAGGATTTATTAGAATTACATTGCTTACATAGAACCTGGAAACCTAAATATGCCTTTAGATCCTTGCAGGCTGTAAAAGAAAATAAAGAAAAAGGAAAAAAAGTGCCTTTTAGCTGCGCACACTCAAGCAGGAAAATTACAGCCTCCCATTTTCAACGCTACAGTTAATGCTGTGTCAGCACCTCCATCAAACTTCGTTGTTCAGCAGTTTATGAAAAGTTCACTCCGAGCCGAAGCTTGGCACCCAGAGCCCTAGAAAGAGAAGTACCGAGGAGGGAAAGCAAGAAACCTGCTGGGCCCGCTCCGGTCCCGGGGGGGACCTCGCCGAGCCCCCAGCAGCGACGCTGCGACCACCAAACCAGCAGAGCGGCGAGGGATGCCTCCCTTCTTCCTCCCCCCC
>NW_009929677.1:0-13873 GCF_000696875.1 Nestor notabilis | reverse complement strand
GCTCCAACCCTGGAGGCATTTAAGTCCAGGTTGGACAGAGTGTTGTGCGACACAGTTTAGTGTGTGGTGTCCCTGCCCATGGCAGGGGGGTTGGAACTAGATGATCTTAAGGTCCTTTCCAACCCTATTCTGTGATCCTATTCTATGAAATATGTGCTTAGCTTTATGAATCTTTTATTCTCATCTTTTATAAACTATTAAAAAGCTGTATTTTATAACACAGCATTGTTCGAAATTGAAAATTGTTTAGCTGTCAGTCCCTAGTGAACTAAGTTAGGGGTAATTAGATGCCTTCTATTGAATTAATATTTTTATGGCTAGTCAAAAACATCTATATACACACAAAGGAACAAGTCAACGTACTAAGAATGGTGTGAAAATAAACATATTAGGCTTTCCTTTCTTCCTAATGGTAAGCCCAAAGAGGTAAAAAGAGTGGCTTCAGTTTCTTCATTTGCAGGTATTTTACCAAAATAGCTTTGTTCAGTGATATTATAGTTAGCACATTATGTCTGGCAGCTAGAAATATACTTTAATTTATTACAGTTATTTGACATATCAGTCAGAACTGTCAAGATTAATCTTTCTTCTTTCACAGGGCAGGAAAATGAAATACTAGAATTCTAAGTTCTTGTTATAAAAGTGCTGGTATATAAATTACCGTAGTGTCATATGCTAGCAGTTGATGCAGCATATGCATCTGGTAAGATCCAGGTACATGAAATTATCCACATGATTATATGGCTGAATAAATTGTTGGATCCTTACTATCCACATAAGCTGTTAACTGACCATTTAATTCACTTGAACATCTTGCTGCTATTCTACAGACGTTGTTTTTCGCCTGTTGTACTCCCTATTTCCTGCAAACACTTTGTTCCTGTCCATGCAAGGAGTGTGCAACAAGTTAGAATTGAAGGCAAGAAGCAGCTTAGATATGTGTAGGCCCTGCTTCATCAGCTTTAGGGGCTATACTCAGCGAAGTCCAGTAACTGAATTCACACAGTAATACACTCATACACTGTTATGCTGTACTTCTGCAAAAGGGTGGTGACATTCCTGGCCCCAGGATTTCCTGCTCATATGGCATAAGGATGTCTTTCATTTCTCCTAAAGCACCATGTCAAGTAATGATGTTCCCAAATACTTAATGGAAAGGGAAGGCCAGAATACATCTGAATGACAGGGTCTCGTATCAGCTCAAATCTCAAAGTTATTTAATGCTCAGCATTTCAGCCTTCTTTATTGTTCTGAGTAGGTTCAGGCTCCAGTTGAAGTTTTTGCAAAGTCCTATGTGCTCATTTGTATTTGCCTTTCAGACCCAGGCTTCTAATTAAAATTAATGGTGCCAAGAGAGTATAAATGCCCCACTCTCTTCATGTTTCCCTTCAGAGATCATCATTCACCATACGAATTCTCACACTGAGTGTGCTTTGCTATTCTTTTAAGATTAGTGGCACCTGTAAATATATCTCCCTTTATGAGATCTGAGGTTCAAGGTTGTTCAGCTACTTAGTTATCTCCAAAGTTAGTAATAAATAAATGATGTACAGCACAACTCAATGTATACAGTGTTTGAGAATGAGTCTATAATACAGACCCAGCATCCTAAAAAGACTTGCCTTCTCCTTCAGTATGGCTGTGCTCTGTTGCTGTGTTCTGTGTTCTGCATTTAAATACAATTTTAAATGCAATTAGATTTGCAATTTTGCTCCTTAATCTCAAAATTACATTAACCAAACTTTTTATTTGCTTCATGTTTTATTTGTTTTCAGGCTTTGCTTTTTTAGAAAGGAGGTGAGAGACTATATTTACTCACACACATTAACATTAATCATAGCATTTAACAAAGAATAATGAATAATTTCTTCCAAAGATTTTTTGTTGTTGTTTTTTAACTCTAACTGAAATTCTGAAGTTTGTCACTTTCCCCCAAGTAACATATTTGCTTTCTCTTTTAGGTCTGCTACCTAAATCGCTATTCAGGACTGGAAAAGAGCAGCCTTTCATCAGTCCTTCTAAACATGTGGTAGAGAGCTGTGTAGAATTATGCATAAAGAGCAGTGAACTTCTTCATACAAAGATCGGTGTACGTTATCAGTTTTTCAGTCTCTTCCACGTATACCAGAACAATACAGAGGAGCTTTAAGAATCACAGCTTTGCCCTGAAAAAGTTTCCTTATTTATCACCACTTCACACCATTAGCGACTGTTACAGAGATAATTAGTTAAAAAAAAAATAGATACATAAAAGTAGATATCACATCTTCTGATAGAAACTCTACAGTACACAAGAGGATTTTTTTAAGTCTTGAATTGCAACAATATCTCCTACAACATCTGAATTGTAAATTAGGATAAAATTATTCAGTCACAGCACAGTTTGTGCTTCAGCCATGACTATTATAGAGCAGCATGTCTAACGCAGAAAATGCACCAGAAGAATAGCTGAAGAGGACTGGGAAACTGAAGTAGCTGTGTATCAGTGGTAATTATTAAGCCACAATGGTGTATAGTATTAGTTTTTTTAAATGAGAGAAATGATAGCTATTACAGGCAAAAGGTTAAGATGCAAAAGTAAATGAGCAAAATAGACCATACATATGCTGCGTATCACCTGTAGCTAGAGTTTTTTCCCATGTGAACAACACTTGCATGTGTTGAGATTAATGTCTGAAGCACAGAAAACATACAGCAAAAATATCCATTCAAAATTAATGTGTATTTGAATGTGATGGTATTCTTAAACATTCGTTATTTTATTTCTTCAAGCTTTTGGATAACATAAATGATCACAGCAAATCTGTTTTCACTGAAATGTTCAAATATTCACTGAAGGAGTATGGAAAGTGCATGTTCAATCACACATATTTCACAAGATACTGTCCCTTTTGCTCATATAAATAATACAATGTGGCTATACTGAAATGAGCCAAACTTACAGTCAACCTCAGGCACAACAGAGGGGTTTTTTGTGACATAACTGCATTGTGATGCTGATTGTCTGAAAAAGATTGAATCATTACAGTTTGATGTATCTATACAAGGAGACTGCACCAAGTCTGGCCCCCTTCATTTCTTGCATTTCTCACGTTTCTCAGTGCTATCCCAGAGGGCTTTTCACTCTGAAACATGACAACATGTTCTCTTACGAACCCCAAAGTAACGGAGACATGACTCCAGAACACACTGGAACAGAACGTATGGTCATGAAAGGGAAGCACACACTAGAGCAGGCAATATAGTATATTTAGCACCAAAAAGCTACTGAGCTGTTCCTACTTTCTAGTGGAAACTATTATTGAATCAGAATCTAATTTTATACTAAAAAGAAGTCTTGGTAAGCCATCTGGACAACCATCTTTCTGAATATTGATACAATTCTATGTCAACTGCACCAGACATACGAAATACTATTTTAATAGATGCATAAATTTGCAAGTAAATAAATTTAAAAATCAAGAAAAATTAAAAACCTCTCCTACTAAAGAGATAACCATTTTCTTGACATATCTCACCTTCCATAGCCATTAATAAAAGGTTATCAGATGTTTTTGCTGTAGTTTGTTTCTCCAAGGATGTGGGAACATCACCTAATGCTCTAGTTATAATTTCTGCTTGAAAGATAAAAATTTTTAAAATTATGTTGTAAGTTAATAAAAGCAATCATTTAAAAAGGAAGATTTAGTGAAAAAGTAACTTGCTATTAAAGATCTATTTATTTGGAAGCAAAGAATTATTTTTCTTAATTTCTTATATAGGAAAGAACATGGAATTTCACCCACAGATCCCTGCACTGAGTTCTGCTTGAGTACTCACACTCTAGCTCAAGTATGAAAGATTTATATCCTGAGTTTTGGTTTAATACTGTTTGGTTTTAAGGAGTACTCCCAGTCTGTGTTAATTAACTATTGCAATAAAAACATGAAGCTCAATGTACTTCTGAGAAAATACTGTTTTTCTTTGGTACTTAAAGCTGCTTATTTGAAATATTTCTGTAGGCATAAAATCTAGCAACATCAAGTGGTCCTGTCAAAACAAATAAATTAACGGGGCGGGGGGGGGGAGAGGGGGTTGCTGCATATTTTGATTAATGGAAATTCTCTCTTTCCAAAATAGGACTGCAACTAATCTAATTATACAGCTCAAGGTTAATTTGGGGATTATAATCAAGTACGTAGAACCAAAATTGTTTTCTTTACAACAGGATTCCTAGAAAATCAGATTATTCAGGAAGTCATTTCTTTTCTACGCTTTATTTTCTACATTATGATTTTCCAAGATCAAAACCTAATTTTTAACTTTTTATTTTTTAATATATAGCTGATCATTATTGCTTTCTCTACTGGATATCCTGTATAAAATTGTTTCTGGTGCCTTGCCACTTACGTTTATGTATATTATTGAAATTATAGAGATGAAATAAAATAGCCATAAATTATGCCTTTCCTATTGATATGGAATACTTTAATTACATAAAACTGAAGAGTCACGTTGCTTCAAAGCAAAGACCACTATTGTAGCTATTTCATTTAGTAATACACTTTAGATAGGAGCTGAATATCACACCATTATAGTAATTTACAGTGGACCTGGTTACGATTTTGTCTGCTTTTCCATGCAAGAATTAAGAATAATTGCACTCAATATTTTCCTTGTCCACCCACGTGTTTGTGTAAAAACGAAGAGTTTCAGATCTGTGTTTACCGTGTATTCAAGCTGTCATGATAAGTATGCCAAAAGGAAGAATATTTTGCTGTAAATTTACACACAGTTAAATACCTTTCCTCTCCTTACTAATACCATTAGAGTGGAGCAAGGTGGGAACAGAGGACAGCTCGTGATCTATAGGTGTCTACATGCAATATTCCCATGTGCACTGAAATGAAGTCAAAGGAGCTAAACTTACCCCAGCCGATGTAATCTGGAAAGTGAGTTCAGCTTTCCCCAAATTAGATACATAAGCAAAGTTGATTAAATCCAGGTTTTGAACATTTTTAATTGTTATAAATATTTCTATTTTTCTCAGTGTCCTGGGCTCAGCTACAGCAGTCATTTTTCTCCTTCTTAGTAGCTGGTGCAGTGCTGTGGTTTTGACTTTCAGCCTGGGAACAACGCTGATAACACCGATGTTTTTAGTTGTTGCTCAGTAATGTTTACTCTGACCAAGGACTTTCTCAGTCTCATGCTCTACCAAGGAGGAAGGGAAGCCGGGAGGAAGCAGAGGCAGGACACCTGACCCAAACTGGCCAAAGGGGTATTCCATACCACAGCACGTCATGCTCAGTATATAAACTGGGGAGAGTCACCCGGAAGGCCCAGATCGCTGCTCGGGTTGGGTTGGGTTGGGTATCGGTTGGCGGGTGGCAAGCAATTGAATCCTCTCCCCTTGTTATTCCTCTTATCATTATTATTGGCAGCAGTAGTGGTTTTGTATTATACCTTAGGACTGCTGTTATCTCAACCCGTGGGAGTTACATTTCTCCGATTCTCCTCTGTATCCTTCCGGGAGCAGGAGGAGGAAGAAGGGTGGGGAGGGAGTGAGCGACTGCATGGTTCCAAGTTGCTGGCTGGGCTTAAACCAGGACACTCAGCTGGTCTGACAAAACAGTAAAATACTTGATATACACATACCTGACATAGCAGATCCTGAGCTTCACAGAAACCCCATTAGGATTTCTGAGTGTTCCCAAGCAATACCAGCTACATTTTCCTTTCCTCTGGATACTCCCAAGGTATCAATACACTATTTTATTGATTCATTAGTCAAGTCAAAGAATTTGCTGAAGGTATTGGCAAAAGTGACTTTTTAACATTCCATGCATAAAGTCAGTTTAAGGATCATTTTAAGGAAAGAGAATTTGCACTTTCAACATAAGCCAACTTTTTATCAGTAGAGATTCACTAGATTCACTCTCTAATCACCACCCCAAAAAGGAAAAAAAAACCACCCAACCTTTTATTCATATACATTAAATCACTCATGCTATAAGGAAACTATGAAAGATCTCATTTCATGTTATAAAGACTTGACCCTTTATCCCCAGATGGCAATTTATATGATCAATCCATTACAATTTCACATCTTTAAGTCTCTAGATGACAATTTTCCCAGTGCATAATAACCCAGCATCATCTGTCTTCTTTGATTGAAGTAGATAAAATTTCATATTTATAACAAGTACTGTGATGCTGAGGATCCAAGACATTTTAGATTACAAGAACATTTTAGTCATAGAGTATAACATACATCATTTTCACTCCTCCCCCCCCAAAAAAAGCTAAGCAGCATCTAATGGTATTTGTTTCTCAAATGCACGTGGGATTATCCATGTGCATACAAGTTTTTACTATTAAAAATCTGAATATTGGAAAACAGTATCAATTCATTATATAAACAGTACACAGCATGATAGCCGACTTAAGACCATTTTCACTTTACCCTCTATTTCCTAGTATCCAGGTACATATCTAATCTACCTGAATCATAGTATTGTACATATCTAATATGTACAAGGATGGATAAAACTTCTAATCCTTGTACATATTACATAGATATTACCTAGGTATTAGATTAGGCATTTGGCATCTGGCATCAGATTTTAGATAGATGACAGATATAGAAAGATACATTTTAGATTAAAAACATGTTTGACTACAGATGACCCAAGGTACATGCATGATACAGTTTTACTTTTTTTAATATTAATAATTTTAAAAAATTATACAGATATCTTCAATTTATTAAAAAAGGTTCATTAAAACTATCCCAATTTATGTATCCCAAGCACCATGAAAGATTTGTCTGGATTGATTTCAACCATTTCTGAGCCAAAAATGGTGATCAAAATTTTTAGTCCACTTCCTACTCTACAGCATATAACTAGCCAGTGGATAAGGATTCTAAAGAAGTAATGAGTTTTAAAAGGCTATGCTTTGGGAAAAAGCAAGAAGAAGAAAAATGCAATTTTTAATACTTTTATTGCATATTTCTCATTTATTTATTTTAGCTGCATGCACTACAGCTAGGACTGTTCTATTATCACAGTCTGTTTAGAGTAGGGTAGTTTAAAATATTCACATAATTTGGTGGAAGCAGCGATTTGATGTAGTACAAAATTTGATTGAACTTGTTACTAGTTGCACTGATGCATTCTTTAAATTCCATTCAGTTTACCCATGTTTCTAGGAAATGTATTTCCAAATCTTTTAAATAGGTTTTGCTTGGAAATTTAACTCCCCTAAAAATTCGATTGACATAACAACTGGTTTTTAGCTGAAGGAAGTTTGATGAGTCTCCTGCAGCAACTTCTCTTAACTAGCCTGTAAATAATGCAAATGTACCAGTCAAAGTACTTGAAACTGTTTTTAAAGGACTTTAGAATTTACCTTTTATCTGACTGCAGAACACTAATGGACTTTCTTTGTTCCATAAATTTGAAAAACTAATGACTCATATAGAGCAGATGAGGGGACAGATGTGATTGGTAGGTCTTTATATGAAAATTACACCTCGGTGTTTAGTGATTAATGAACAGTTGTGGAGATTCTGAATTTGTGGTAACATCTATTTAAAACTAATGATGTTGACTTTACAAGTAAGGCTCATGCTTTTTAACCAGCCACCTGCTGAATTACAGATTAACCTATGTACTCTCAACCACAGTCCAACATTCTTGCATACTTCTTCCAGCTCTGCTGTATTTGTTTTGTGCCACAAATAAGGCTAATTGAAAAAGAATGATTAGATCCTTTCCAGTTTATTAATCATCAAGCAGTATTTATTAAACTTTAAAAACCAGTGGTAGTTACATGATCAAAGGATAATAGATGCTAAACTTACAAATGCTTACACAGAAATGTTAGGAGCTGTAATTTTAGGAACATCATAAAAACAGGCACATAGTTGTTCTGCATGGATACCCATTTATTTATACAAAACTGATCTCTGGCATGAAAGAACTCATAAATCTTTGAGGAATAAATTGTTCTAAATTTTACTCCATACATCCTAATTCCAATTTTAAAAAATGGGAATTTTGCAGGAACTTGTCTTGTGGAACTCCTTGTGCAAAATGAAGATTATTCTGCTCTTGTGAGACCTCACTTGGAGTATTCTGTGTCCAGTTCTGGTGTCCTCGACATAAAAAGGACATGGAGCTGTTGGAGCAAGTCCAGAGGAGAGCCATGAGGACGATAAGAGGGCTGGAGCACCTCCCATATGAAGACAGGGTGAGAAAGCTGGGGCTGTTCAGCCTGGAGAAGGGAAGGCTGCCTGGAGACCTCATAGAAGCCTATCTGAAGGGGGCCTAGAAGGATGTTGGGGAGGGACTCTTCATCAGGGATTGTAGCAATAGGACAAGGGGTAATGGGTTCAAACTTAAATAGAGGAAGTTCAGGTTGGATATAAGGAAGAAGTTCTTTACAGTGAGGGTGATGAGGCACTGGAACAGGTTGCCTAAAGAACTGGTAAATGCCCCATCCCTGGCAGTGTTGAAGGCCAGGTTAGACAGAGCCTCAAGTGACACGGTTTAGTGCGAGGTTTCCCCTCCCCTAACAGGGAGTTGGAACTAGATTATCTTAAGCTTCTTTCCAAACCTAACTATTCTATGATTCTATGATAACATGTTAGTTATTACATTTCAGTCTGAGGAGTATGATCTGCCACCAGATTAGGATTTTACTGCTTCTTTTTCTTCAGTATTTGTTCTGATTTCACATGGAGAAAAGAAGCCAACCAAAAACAAAAACAAAAATAAAGTGATAGTAGATCCTCATATTCTCTCAGAGACCTCCAAGATACCTTGAGGCCTTTCTTCTTCTGATGAAATGCCCAGACTTTGCTGAATATAATTTTCATTTCATTTTCCTTTAACAATAAAAATATTTCTAATAAATTCACCTCAGGAGATGTGCCTCACTATGTAGCTTTGTATTTCCTAAATAGGAATTATTAAAATCCAGTAATACCTGTGGAACTTCTATGATTACATTATTACTACTTCTTCACATGAGAAATCATATCAGTTTTGAACACTTCATCACAAGCTAGACAAAGCAGAAGTACCTTCCAGCATTTTCCAGCACCTTGCAGTTTCAGACTGTTAGTGTACTGGATTTATGGAATGCACCAAACCTGTGCATTCATGAGTCTTCTCACAGAATGGATTTTTTCATATTTTATATATATATGTCTGGGACTAATCAGAAGTACTCAAATAGATATTACTAAATGTGTTAAGAATCCTTTGTTCCCCAGCAAAGGAGGGATAATATTTTTTAAAATATCCATTGGTCCTTGCCAAAAGAAAATCACTGGGAGAATAAAAACAATTTTTTTCCTTTACTGTTATCAAGGGCAGCAAATCCATAGAAGAAGAAGCCTGATTCTGTAGTGCTGCCACTCTATCGGCATTGGTGGAAAAGCTGTGTTCTACAGCAAAGTGAAGCAAGATCGGGTCTTTACAACTGTATTTTGCAAATGCCATTCTCATAGTCAAATGATGCATTTATTATTTTAAATAATTTTAGGGACATAAAATATATAAAATACTTAAATATAATTTTGTGTCCTTTCATATTATTTTTTAAATTCAATCAATAGAGGAATTCTTTATACTCTATCCTTATTGGCCAGCCTTACTTAGAGGTTCTGGGGAATAAACAGCACTGAAAACAGATGGCTGGATTTACAAAACTTTACCTTATGCAGTAAAATGAGGCTCTGTGCAGATGGACCTGTAGATTACAGTGCCAGTATTGTACCTTATCCATATGGACTGCAAGATTTATGGCAGAAGTAATTATTGTCAAATTCATCCTTGGATACAAGCTAATGCCTCTCTGTTTGCATGGCTTTATTCATTCTACTTTGTGGCATTAGAGAAAAAGAAATAATGTAAAATAAATATTAAGAAGTGTTTTCATGGTAAGTCACAAAACATTAATCAGTCTTTTAGTATCTTTTAAGAAAGGACTCTTTCTCTGAGCATTATGCTTGACCATGGCAACATAAAGCATGCAGGTGAGCACATATTGTGACAGCTGTGTTTTCACACCAGAGGACTCACATTCCTCTAGACAGAGATTTATGTCGAGGAGGGCATGGAGCTAACAGGAAACAGGCAGTGATTTGATGGCATTATCTAGGGCAGGAAAAAGCTGTCATGGCAACTTTAAGAGCTGAACTGTATGTTCATCACTGGGCTGTCTTCTAGGACTTGACATACTCACTAATATAGTTGGAATATTCTTAAATCACTTCTATTACTAAATCTTGTGTCCTACTATCAGCCAGCTAGAGGTCCTGCAGCATGTTAGGCAGAGATCAGATGGGTGGGACCTAGTATAGGAACCATGAGATGGGCTATATTGACCATTCAGAAGAAAAACTTCCCCACTGGTTACCTTAAAGGCTTGCAAGGAGGTCTCTATTGATAAGTGTTGTAGAAGTATAAAGACAAAGGCTAAACACAGCACCAGCAGGATCTTGGAACAAGTTTGCAGCAAAGGCTTTTCTATGGCTTCCCATCACTGTTCTTACATGGGAATATCCACATTTCAGCCTCAATGAGCATGAATGGCAAACAGCTACGGAAAAATAATTATGGAAATGTAATGTCTTATATTTGCAAAGGTAGAGGTGTCCATTCATAGGTATTGTTATCTTTTAATATGAGTATGATTTAAAGTATCGATGCTTTCATTTACCCTAACTGTTCTATGATTCTATGATTTACACGTCTGTAAATGGATAATGCAGATGGTTTGCAGCTTCTACTGAAATACAGATATACATATATCTATATGTGTCTATATATATAGAGAGAGATATATATCTGAGATATATAGACCCATAAATAAAGGAGCTAAGACCCAGTGATCTTCACAGGAAGAAAATCAGGAATGTTGCCTTTGCCTGTTAAATTTTCCATTTCTCTTCAAACATTCCAATTTTCCCTATTTTGTTCCTCAGTTACATTTATGAAGTTTTCATTGTCTGATTACACACACTATTGAGGTATTCTCTAATGCTAAAAGTTTCAAGACTGTGGTGTACCTAAAAAACAAGCAAGCAACCTCTTACCGTGTTTAACACCTCAATTTGCACAAAACAGATCACATTCAAAATATGTTTGGGGATTTTATTTCTTTTTGCCTCCAAAAGTGAAAAAAATCCCATAAATAACAGTAACAAAAGTATATAATAAAAAGCCACCTGAATAACTTAATAAAAAGTATCTGAGAGAACAAAACAGTATAGAACAATACAAATTATCCTGCCCAATATCATATAGTGGGTATTTCAGGTTAGTTGAGCATACAACAAGTGTTTAGTTTGGAATACTTGCAGAGGGAAATACATTTCAGAAAAATTTACTTCTGAAATTACGGCAAAAATATACTGGTTACATAAGAAGATTTGTTTGTTGTGGTGTTTTTTTTTTTTTTTTTACTCTAGTAAAATAAACAAGTTTATATTTAAAAATAATTTTAGCTTTCTACTGAGCTAATTTTGTTCTTGGCTACCACAGGCATGATTTGCTTAAACTGAAAGGAAATAACAGCTGCAAAGTTATTCATATATGGTGAATGAGAGCATAATGTAAAAAAAGATACCCACACCACAACCAGCAACAGAACATTGCTCAGCTTAAAGCCTGAATCCACATTACATCCCTGATTATTTACTCAGAAGATTTTTGTGCAGTGTGCCTTCAGAGGCCCAAGACATTCTTGTTAAACATGTATTCAAATGCCACTAAAATTGTAAAAGCAAATTATCTTATGAAGAAAGTCACAAGAGAACATCTTAACTGATAAATACATGAGGTATAATTAATAATTTTTAAAAGTGGAAGTACCACTCACCTCTGAAAATCAGTTACCTACACCTGAAGCATTTAGCAAATTAGCAAATTACATTTAAGGAGGACAGTTTTCAGTTTCTGTGTTACATTTAGATGTTTCACTTAAATAGTTATGCAGTAGCTATTGAAAAGTATCAGCCTGATTATGGAGGAAAGCCAGTTTCACAAAAAGCTACAGATGAATGATGGTATTCCTCAAAGCTATTCTTTAAAATGTAGAAAATACAGAATCATAGAATCATTTAGATTGGAAAAGACCTTAAAGGTCATCAAGTCCAACCATTAACCTAGCACTGCCAAGTCCACAAACAAACCATATCCCTAAGTGTCACATCTACATGTCTTTTAAATACCTCCAGGGATGGTGACTCAACCACTTCCCTGGGAAACCTCTTCTAATGCCTGACAATCCTTTTGGTGAAGAAATTTTTCCTAATACCTGATCTAAACCTCCCTTGGCGCAACTTGAAGCCATTTCCTTGTGTCCTCTCTCTTGTTACTTGGAAGAAGAGACCTACCACCACCTTGCTACAATCTTCTTTCAGGTACTTGTAGTGATAAGGTCCCCCTGAGCCTCCTTTCCTCTAGGCTAAACAATCCCAGTTCCCTCAGCCACTCCTCATAAGACCTGTTCTCCAGACCCTTCACGAGCTTTGTTGCACGTTTCTGGGCCCCCTCCAGCACCTCATTGTCTTTAATGAGTGAGGGGCCCGAAACTGAACACAGGATTCAAGATGTGGGCTCACCAGTGCTGAGTACAGGGGGATGATCACTGCCCTGGGCCTGCTAGCCACACTATTTGTAACACAGGCAAGGATGTCACTGGCCGCCTATGCCACCTGGGTACAACCTGGCTCATGTTCAGCTGCTGCCAACCAGCACCCTGTTGGTTGGTTGACAAAGTAACTGTAAACAACAAATCAGTTGTAACAGTTATTATTTTCATTCTCAGTAGCTGATGAAGCGCTGTGTTTTCGGCTTTAGCCTGAGAACAATGCTGATAGCTGTCATGGTTTAAGCTCAGCTGATAACTCAGAACCACGCAGCCGCTCGCTCACTCCCCCCAATTCTTCCTCCCCCACTCCTGGAGGGATGGGGAGGAGAATCAAAAGAATGTAACTCCCACGGATTGATAACAGCAGTTCAGTAACTAATGTATAATACAAACCACTTCTGCTTCCACTAAATAATAATGATAAGGCAAATAACAAGGGGAGAGGATACAATTGCTCACCACCCACGAACCAATACCCAGCCCGATCCAAGCAGCAATCCAGGCCTTCTGGGTAACTCTCCCCAGTTTATACACTAGGCATGATGTGCCATGGTATGGAATACCCCTTTGGTCAGTTTGGGTCAGGTGTCCTGTCTCTGCTTCCTCCCAGCTTCCCCTCCTCCCTGTCAGAACAGGGGACTAAGAAAGTCCTTTGTCGGAATAAACATTACTTAGCAACATCTAAAAACATCGGTGTTATCAGCGTTGTTCACAGGCTGAAAGTCAAAAACACAGCACTGTATCGGCTACTAAGAAGGAGAAAAAATGACTCAGTATCCACCCCTTATTCCATACCATTCACATCATGCTCAGATCCCACATTTTTCAATATACCATTGCTTTTATCTCATGTATATATATATACAAATATATATATACACACACATACCCACACGCAAAGAGAGAGGTATCATTCCTTAGTCCATGGACCAATCCCTATAAAGTTGCTGAATTCATCCAGTCCATGATGTCAGGCTCCATCTCTTGTAAGAGTCTTTCAGGGAAGGAGGGACGGTGTGAACTGTTGGGTTGTTGCCTGCTGATAATGCCGCCAAACTCATCTGGTCACTGCTGAGCTCACCTGGTTTCGTCAATATTCATTCTTTGTTGGGATGATGATCGGTGGGAAGTTAGGGTCAGTCACTGGTGACCTGAAGACATCTAGCTGGTAGGCTGTAAAAGTGTTATATAGCAGGAAACGGCATACAATTGAGTTCATTGGCTGTTT